>NC_134783.1:912500-937500 GCF_046742065.1 Oratosquilla oratoria
TCTAAAACTATCCACTTCCTCCAGTCGCTCTCCCTTAATGCTCACTTCCAGTCTACTGCCACTTTCACCCCTTGTACATCTTATCACCTTACTTTTACCCACATTTATCTTTAGCTTTCTTCTATCACATACTCTCCCAAACTCTGCCACCAACTTCCTCAATCCCTCCTCCGATCCTGCCACAAGCGCAGTGTCGTCCGCAAACAACAACTGGCTCACCTCCCACTTTTCTCCATTTTCTTTAACCATCTCCAATCCCTTGCCCACTACCCTTGCATTTACCTCTCGCACCACCCCATCCATGTATAAGTTGAACAGCCAGGGCGACATAACGCATCCTTGACGAAATCCCACCTTTACCTCGAACCACTCACTCTCTCCATTTTTAATCCTGACACAAGCTCCACTATTCTCATAAAAACTCTTGACAGCTCCCAGAAACTTTCCTCCTATCCCGTATATCTTCATAACCTCCCACAGTGCCTTTCTGTCTACCCTATCATAAGCCTTTTCCAGATCCATAAAAGCCCAAAAAAAAACATCCTTCCAATTTCCTATAGCTTTCTCACATATCTGTCTTACCACAAAGATCTGATCTACACAACCTCTACCTGTCCTAAATCCACACTGTTCCTCACCAATTACTCCTTCTGTTCCTCTCCTAATCCTCTCAACCAAGATCCTCCCAAAAGCCTTCCCAACTACACTCAACAAGCAAATCCCTCTGAAACTACTACATTCACACTTGTCCCCTTTTCCCTTGTAAAGAGGAACTATACTGGCACTCCTCCAGTCCACCGGCACTCTACCCTCTCTCCAACAAACATTAAATAACCTCACCAACCAGTCCAACATCACTGTACCTCCCTTTTTCAGACATTCCGCATGGCATCCATCCAGACCAGGTGCCTCACCTGCTTTCATCATCTCAACAACTGCCTTCACCACATCCTTCCTTAATTCTCCTCCATTCTCCTCATTCATCACTCTCATTTTCTTCGCACTTCCCACTGCAGCAATCTTTCCTTCCCTATCCTCCTTCACATTAAGCAACTCCCTAAAATATTCTGCCCATCTTCCCCTTACTGCCTTCTCTTCGATTATCATCTCTCCATCTGCACCTTTTACCTTTTCTTCTCTACTTGATTCGCCTCCTCTTCCTCTCTTAATTTCTTTCCAAAACATCTTTTTATTACTTTCAAAATTTTCTGTCAAACTCTTACCCCATTTCACATCTGCTCTCCTCTTTGCAACCTTTACCTTTTGCTTTACTTCTCTTTTCTTTTCTTTGTACCTCTCATATGACTCCCTCGTCCTATTTTGTAACCAATCTGTGAAAGCTCGCTTCTTCTCTTCTAGAACCTTTTTTGTTTCCTCATCCCACCATTCACTACCCTTTCTTCTATTTCCTCCTGTCCTTCTTGTTCCACACACCATCCTTGTACACTTTATGACTCCCTCGTTGAACCATCAAAATTCCTCCTCCACACCCAGCTCTACTCTACCCTTTACTCCCTCCCACTCCTCCTTCAGCTTCTTTCCGTACTACTTCTTCTCCTTCTCATTCAAAGAGTTCACTCTAAGAACCTCCCTACCTTTTGTCCCTTTCCTCTTCCTCCATCTATCCTTCACTTTCAACTTACCTTCCACCAAAAAATGATCTGATATTCCCCCACCCTCTCCCCTTAGCATATGTACATCCTTAACTCTTCCTATCATAATCCTATTTACCACTACATAATCCATTAGCGCTCTATCTACCCCCCTTCCCTCCACCACCCTCTCCCATGTGTACTTATGCTTGACTTTCTTCCGAAACACTGTATTTGCTATCATCAACTCTCTTTCTAGACACATTTCCACCATCAACTCTCCACTACGATTCTTTCCTGGAACTCCACACTTCCCAACCACTCCATCGATTGGACCATTTCTCACCCTAGCATTAAGGTCTCCCAGTACTATCACATTGACATTTCTTCCCAAATCCTCTATGCACTCATTTAGATCTATCCAAAATGCCTCCCTTTCTTCTACGCTCTTCTCACTGCCAGGCCCATATGCACTTACAAAGACCCACATCTCCTTCCCCAGTTTCACCTTCATCCACATTATCCTTGAGGAAACCTCCTTCCACTCCACTACCCGTTTACCTATATCTTCACTTACTAGCATGGCCACCCCTTCCCTCCCTCGCCCTCTCTTCACTCCTGATAACCTCCCACTTACACTCCCAAACTTACACTCACCCTTCCCTTTCAACTTAGTTTCACTCAATTTTTTTTTTTTTTTTTTTTTTTTTTTTTTTAGGAATTTCCCCTGTGGGGCTACAAGGAGAAGGATGCCTAGTCCCAATCCCCGTCCCTTTCTTCTCGCCTCTTACGATCCAAGTGGGAAGACTTGGTGGCAGTATTCTTTTCCCCCACCACAGGGAATTCCCCCATCACAGAAAAGGAATACTCAGAGAAATGGTACAGGACAGCAACAAGGGGTTGGAGGACAGCATAACGGAGGGACAGTCATCTCTAGTCATGAAAAAACAACTTAGCAGAGGTCAAGGAAAAATCAAAACATAGTAATAATAATAATAATAATAATAATAATAATAATAATAATAATAATAATAATAATAATAATAATAATAATAATAATAATAATAATAATAATAATAATAATAATAATAATAATAATAATAATAATAATAATAATGATAATAATAATAATAATAATAATAATAATAATAATAATAATAATAATAATAATAATAATAATAAATAATAATAATAATAATAATAATAATAATAATAATAATAATAATAATAATAATAATAATAATAATAATAATAATAATAATAATAATAAAAATAATAATAATAATAATAATAATAATTATAATAATAATAATAATAATAATAATAATAATAATAATAATAATAATAATAATAATAATAATAATAATAATAATAATAATAATAATAATAATAATAATAATAATAATAATAATAATAAAAATAATAATAATAATAATAATAACAATAATAATAATAATAATAATGATAACAATAATACATACATACATACATATATACATACATACATACATACATACATACATACATACATACATACATACATACATACATACATACATACATACATACATACATACATACATACATACATACATACATACATACATACATACATACATACATACATACATACATACATACATACATACATACATACATACATACATACATACATACATACATACATACATACATACATACATACATACATACATACATACATACATACATACATACATACATACATACATACATACATACACATACTGCAAGCTTTTTTCCCCCTTTACAGAGGAGGTACCAAAAAAACAAAGGCATAAAAACTACTTACACCTATTCCATCTCTATCACACTCCACTCCCCTCCACCCTCTTCCCTCCCTCTTATCTTGGCACCTCCTGGATGACGGGTCATCCCTTCATCTCGCCCACTGCCCTGGGTCAGAAGTAGTGTCATAAGACACAGGACCTCCACAGCAAGGCCGCTTCATTAAATCGGTGAGCTTCCTCCGTCCCTTAATGCAGAAAAGGAAGAGACGATGAGAAATCCCTTCGGGCTGCGTCAAATTATTTTTCATACATACTCCCTTACCCCCCATCCCCCCCATTCCATCTCATACATCACAACATCATCTATATACAACCATTCTCCATTCATCTCTGTCTTTTGTCCTCTCCCGTCCTTCCTCAACAGACATTCCCCTCTTTCCCAAAGCCCCTTTTACCTCATCCATCCATCTCATCCTAGGTCGCCCCCTCATGTTCACTCCTTTTACCTATACATTCCACACCTCTTTTACTAATCTTTCTTATCTCATTATTTCCATGTGTTCAAAAAATCCCAATACTCTTTCATGAACTCTATCTCCCAACTCCCTTTCTACCTCCGTTCTCCTCGTAAGAGGCCGGTAGATTGAGGTAGACCTTTAGGTAAATAGAGGGGTAGGTGGAAATGTATTCATTTTATTACTTGGATGTTTTGAAACAATGGCCGAGAGGAAATTGCAGAGTTGCATATTATCGCTTACCACCTAATGTTTGTCAATATAGGCTAGGGTATCGATAGAAGTGCTGATGTGACGAAATGTAAATATTAAGCCACGTCCCGCTAACGACAGAAGTGCTTGCGTAAACAATATTGCTTGAGACAGTATAACAGCCTTTCTGATTCGAGAAAAGGGTGGAGGAGGAGAGAAATTATTGGTGCATGGAGGTAAAGTCATGCCCTTAAAGGGTGGCACTTATTTGTAACGTTCAAAATTATTGGATGAATTAAATAGTGACGTCGAAGCAGACTTGGCTCAGTGGGTGTACAAGGATCCAAAGTGGGAGTCCCTTGGTGTAACTTGAATAACCAAGTGTAATGAATTGGAAGAAAAGAAGAAAAAATATATCTCCGTTTTATTTCACCCCATCAAGAAACTTTACTATCTTGTTACAGAAGATTTGGTGGAAACATACTTAAGAGAAGGAAGTGGCATGGGGCCTACAGATGAATAACGTAAGTGACTAAGGAATTACTGAAAATATTAATGGCAGTGGAGATAACACTCCTCCTCACCTCTTCATTTCTTACTCTATCCAGCCTAGTAACCCCTATCGTACTTCTCAGACACCTCATCTCAAATACATTCAAACTCCTTCGCTCTTCCTCTCTTATGTTCCACGTTTCTGCCCCAAGGAATGTTGTCGGCACAATCACTCCTTCATGCAATCTCCTCTTAGTATCCATTCCCAAATGCCTTTTTTTTTCATTACACTTTTTAATACCCCAAGCCATTTACTCGCTTCTCTCAATCTACAATCTACCTCCACTTCCACTTCTCCCTTTCCTGTCACATTCATACCCAAGTATCTAAAATATCCACTTCCTCCAGTCTCTCTCCCTTAATACTTACTTCCAGTCTGCTGCCACTTTCTCCCCTTGTACATCTCATCACCTTTTACACATATTTATCTTCAACTTCCTTCTTTCACACACCTTCCCAAACTCTGTCACTAACTTACTCAATCCCTCCTCTGATCCTGCTACAAGCGCAGTGTCGCCAGCAAACAACAGATGGCTTATCTCCCACTTTTCTCAATTTTTCTTTATCCATCTTCAACCCCTGACCACTACCCTTGCATTTATCTCTCGCACCACCCCATCCATATATAAACTGAACAACCAGGGTGACACAATACATCCCTGTCGAAGTCCCACCTTTACCTCAAATTATTCACTCTCTCCATTTCTAATCCTAACACAAGCTCTACTACTCTCATAAAAACTATTGACAGCTCCTAACAGCTTTCCTCCTATCCCATATATCTGCAATACCACCCACAGTGCCTTTCTGTCTACCCTGTCATAAGCCTTTTCCAAATCCATAAAAACCCAAAAAACATCCTTACCTTTTCCTATAGCTCTTTCATATATCTGTCTTACCACAAGAATCTGATCTACACAATCCCTATCTGCCCTAAACTCACACTGTTCTTCACCAATTACTCCCTCTGTTCCTCTCTTAATCAAGACCATCCCATAAGCCTTCCCAACTACACTCAACAAGCTAATCGCTCTGAAACAATTACACTTACACTTGTTCCCTTTTTCCTTGTAAAGTGGAACTATACAGGCACTCCTCCAGTTCTCCAGCACTCTACCCTCTCTTAAACAAACATTAAATATCCTCACCAGCCAGTCCAACATCACTGTACTTTTCTTTTCAGACATTCTGCATGACATTCATTCAGCCCAGGTGTCTTACCTGCTTTCATCATCTTAACAACTGCCTTCACTTCATCATTCCATATTTCTCCTTCATTTTCCCCACTCATCACGGTCATTTTCTTAGAGTTTTCTACTGCAACTACCTTTCCCTCCCTATCCTCCTTCACATTTAGCAACTCCCTAAAATATTCTGCCCATCTTCCTCTTACTGCCCCTCTCTTCCATTATCATCTCTCCATCTGTACCTTTTACCTTTTCTTCTCTTTTTGATTCGCATCATCATTCTCTCTTAATTTCTTTCTAAAACATCTTTTTATTACTTCCAGAATTTTCTGTCATACTCTTACCCCATTTCACATCTTCTCTCCTCTTTGCCTCCTTTATCTTATGCTTTACTTCCCTTCTTATTTCTTTGTGCCTCTCATATGATTCCCTCGTCCTATTTTAAATCAATTTGTGAAAGCTCGCTTCTTCTCTTCCACAACCTTTTTTGCTTCCTCATCCCACCACTCACTACTCTTCCTTCTATTTCTCTTGTTCATCACACCTCAGTCCTCCAGGTTTACTTTCTTTGTGTTGTCTTCTCCAGATTCCCGTATCAACGCATTTTCCTCCTTCCATGTTTATCGTTGTCTCCTTCATTCTACCTCAAACTTCCTTTTCATGTCTTCGTTTCATTCTTCTTAACTGTGTTTGCCTCCACCTTAATTCCCCCTTCAAATTTAACATTCTCCTCTTTAATAAAACACTTGAACACGAGTATTTCTATTTGCTGTCTCCATATTCACCATTGTCCCCCTCATACCCTTCCTTAAATTCTCCTTTTCTTTCTCTTTGAATCTTCCACTTTGCTCTTTCAACCTTGCCCATCGTCCTCTCTCTCTTTTTCTGGCACCTTTCAATAATTATAAGATTTCTCTGCCAGATTATCCTCATAATCTTTACACATTATTCAACCAAACCCATAAGATTATTTTTATATACCCCCCATATTTCATTATTTGGTGAGCTATCCTTCATGCCTATTTCAATTATGTCAGTCCACCTATACCTTTCCCATGAGATTATTTCTATATATTTCCACGGTGGACACTTTATAATTTATTGTCCCCTTATCTTGTTATTTAAAAAGCTATCCATCATGTCTACTCCAATTATTTCAATCCATCTATACCTTTACTACCTGGTGTCCACAATTTCTTTCATACTACAAAAACAATGTTAAAAGTCAAACTTCTAAACTCTCCACGTTTCCTTCAACTACTAGATAGTTCTAAAAGTAATCCCTCCTATGTTTTTACTTGTAACTCAAAATTTTTAAGACCTACGAAGACGGTAGTAGCACCATTAATAATACTGGATCTCTGCTCCAGAAGTTATTTCTCCACATAACCATCCCTTTCCTCAATGCACTTTCGCCAGCGATGAGCAAGGGCTTGTGCATGGCTGTTTGGAGTGCAGTTTGTCACTCATATCTCCGTCGCCACTCCGGAATCGACGAACCCATCTCCTAACCATGCTGATATCAGCTACCACGGCTCCGTAAGCGCCGATGAATGTTGATTGACTCCACTTCTGCGTGGAGGAATTCAATGACGCATCTCTGCTTCTGACGCATATCCATGACATGGGTTACTTTATTAGACCGTCACACCGTCAATATCTACAACAGAGAGATGAAATGTATAGGTTATGAGCGGGATGTTCTTGTCATCATAACAATACCATAAACAATCCCCTCGGATTCTTTGGTGCAGAATTAAAAAACGAAACCAAAAAACAAATGGGAGACATTACTTTTGGAACCCCCCTCGCAAAATCCTACTTTTCGCATGCACATACGTTTTTCATCAACCTTTGTTCTTGCACTTATCAATTCATTCCCTACTTTTTTCTATACGTTGTTCTATCCAATGGTAATTACCTCCACCAGGGTGGTAATTATCATCAAAGTTGAAGATCCCGTTGACACCCACGGTTTCTTTGAACTCGAAAAAAAAGGCTGCCGTTTGCTAGAAAAATTCATTAAATACACAAAACGTGATGCAATGGTTGTAAATGGGCTATGCACACACACACACACACACACACACACACACACACACACACACACACACACACACACACACACACACACACACACACACACACACACACACACACACACACACACACACACACACACACACACACACACACACACACATGCACACGCACACACACACACACACACACACACACACACACACACACACACACACACACACACACACACACACACACACACACACACACACGAGTCTGAAGACATATGTACATATATAATTGCACTTACGCTTTGGAAGATGCGCAGGCAGACATAAACCGAATTTATAACATCATGCAACTTTGAAGGAGATCGATCTTCTGCTCCTCGTCATGTTTTTATTTTATTCTTTTTCTGCTCTCTGCCTTGGAAACACTTCCCCTTTATAAGTAAACCTAAAGTACGTATATGGGATATGTAATAAACTGACAAGTCAGATTGTTTCGTTGACGAAACTCCAGGACTTTCCTGAATACATTTGTACCAAAAACAAGTAAATGTGAGGAAAAATAGGAGATATTTCTTCATCTTAAATTTTTCATCTCTTCAGCACCTTAAGAAACTCTTGGAAAATACAAACCAATGAAATGACAAAGGTTTTCCTCTGGACGTCTCTTCATCTCTACAATGCCTATTTCCCCGATAATTCAGACTTACTCCCGCGTTCCTGCTATTTCGTGCGTTACAGACTTCAGCCTTCAGTCTTTGACACGTGTAAGACCAGCACACAGTGGCTGACATCATATAGAAATTAAAACCTTATCAGACCGGATCACAGACCTAGACCATTTTAGACCAACCTGTGTAAGACCAGAACGCTTTCTGCCCACATATAGAACTTCAGTATGTGTCAGGCATGATTTTCAGATCTCATACAAAACTTCAGCTCCTGTCGGATCAGAACCATTTCGGAATTTATACAGACTCCCACCCAGGTCTTCCTTTTTTTTTTTTTTTTTTTTTCATCCAGAAGCTTTTTGTTTTGACATTCTAATTTCGTTATATGGGATTAATTTTCATTGGAATGTTACTCTATTCAGGCTGAGCACAGGTAATCTATTGACTTGCCTATTTATCATTTATTCATTATATATGTATATATATATATATATATATATATATATATATATATATATATATATATACATATATCACACAGAAAACCCAGTCGGAAAAAATAAACTTCGAATAAAGAAGAATCCTATATTTCGGCTATCAACTGTAGCCCTCTTCAGGAAAGTACATAAGACAGAGTACAGAGGGGACTTATAAGCTACAGAGAAGAGAAGGGATGTGGACAGATGACCTCACTCAGCCGCGGGGCAAACTGGGGTGGCGGAGGAAGGAGGGGGTGAGGAGAGGGGGGTTGTAAGGTCCGTACCAATTTGCTAACTGCTGCGCGTGAAATGATGTCAGGAGTCCACTGCCCTTTAGAAATATTAATATTAGGACATTCCTCAATTAATGCTGATTCGACTATTTTCCTCCTGAAACCGCAGTGGGACTTGAACACTAATCTTGCCTTACCCCAGTCGAAAGAATGATTCTTATTTTTGACATGAAGACATACAGCCGAATTTTCTTGCCCATATCTAATTTACCTTGGTACGGACCTTACAACCCCCCCTCTCCTCGCCCCCTCCTTCCTCCGCCACCCCAGTTTGCCCCGCGCCTGAGTGAGGTCATCTGTCCACATCCCTTCTCTTCTCTGTAGCTTATAAGTCCCCTCTGTACTCTGTCTTATGTACTTTCCTGGAGAGTGCTACAGTTGATAGACGAAATATAGGATTCTTCTTTATTCGAAGTTTATTTTTTCCGACTGTGGGTTTTCTGTGTGATATATATATATATATATATATATATATATATATATATATATATACATATATATATATATATATATATATATATATAATGAATAAATGATAAATAGGCAAGTCAATAGATTACCTGTGCTCAGCCTGAATAGAGTAACATTCCAATGAAGATTAATCCCATATAACGAAATTAGAATGTCAAAACAAAAAGCTTCTGGATGAAAAAAAAAAAAAAAAAAAGGAAGACCTGAGCACAGGTAATCTATTGACTTGCCTATTTATCATTTATTCATTATATATATATATATATATATATATATATATATATATGTATATATATATACATATATATATATATATATATATACATATATCACACAGAAAACCCACAGTCGGAAAAAATAAACTTCGAATAAAGAAGAATCCTATATTTCGGCTATCAACTGTAGCCCTCTTCAGGAAAGTACATAAGACAGAGTACAGAGGGGACTTATAAGCTACAGAGAAGAGAAGGGATGTGGACAGATGACCTCACTCAGCCGCGGGGCAAACTGGGGTGGCGGAGGAAGGAGGGGGTGAGGAGAGGGGGGTTGTAAGGTCCGTACCAATTTGCTAACTGCTGCGCGTGAAATGATGTCAGGAGTCCACTGCCCTTTAGAAATATTAATATTAGGGCATTCCTCAATTAATGCTGATTCGACTATTTTCCTCCTGAAACCGCAGTGGGACTTGAACACTAATCTGGCCTTACCCCAGTCGAAATATAGCCGAAATATAGGATTCTTCTTTATTCGAAGTTTATTTTCTCCGACTGTGGGTTTCCTGTGTGTCATTTACAAATGTACTACTACATTTCTGTTTAGAAATATATATATATATAAATATATATATATATAAAATACATATATATATATATAATACATATATATACTCACACACACAAAGGATTACAAAGGCGGACCATGCCGACAGGAGACCTTTTGGTCCATATCTAGGTCGGATGCAAAAAAAATCATAATAATAATAAAATGATAAATAAAAACTATAATAATGTAAATAACAAATAAAATACATAAATAAATGCATGGGTATAGTAAAATAATAAACAAACAGGTAAACAGTAAATAATAATAAATTGACATATAACTAATAATAAATGAAAATCAAACAGCCAAATGATAACAAAACAAAAACAAATAATATAAAATAAATTATAATCAGTACGGCATCTTGCTTAGGTGTTTATCTAAATGATTCTTAATGCTTCGAACTGAACTACATTGCACTTCCTGTGCAGGAAGTTTATTCAATTCATTAACTACACGGTTGGCAATGTTGTTTCTACCTACTTCCAAATTGAATCTATTTCTGGACAGTTTGAGACCATTGTTTCTTGTCTGATTCTCATTCAATGTGAAAATTTGGTCACTTTTGATGTTGTTAATTCCCTTTAGAATTTTAAAGACCTGTATGAAGTTACCTCTGAGTCTACGCTTTTTTAGGGAAAACAGATTCATATGTTTTAGTCGATTTTCGTATGATTTATTTTTGATATATGGAATCAGTTTTGTGGCTCACCGTTGTACTTTTTCCAGTCTGTCAATGTCTTTAATGAGATTCGGTGACCATACGGAAACAGCATATTCCAAATGTGGACGAACTAACGATTTATATAGCTTGTTAACGAGTGATGGACTTTTGAAATCAAAAGATCGCGCAATGAGTCCTAGAATCTTATTTGCTTTCTCAGAGGCTGAAATACACTGCTTGGATGATTTGAGGTCATTACTGATAATTACGCCGAGATCTTTTTCACTGTCCACTTTTATTAACGAATTTCCAAATAACTTGTAATCGTACCTACTGTTATTTTTACCTATGTGCATTACCTTGCATTGACTTGTGTTAAATTTCATTAGCAACTTTTCAGACCATTGCTGTAATTGATCTAATTGGTTTGAGTGATCATTTGCCATTCCGCACAGTTTTGTATCATCAGCAAATTTGGAAACAATATATTTTAGTCCATGGTCTATATCATTTATATATACTATGAATAGAAGTGGTCCAAGAACGGAACCCTGAGGAACTCCACCTGTAACATTTTTCCATCTAGAAGTTTTTCCTTTTAAAACAACTCTCTGTTTTCGACCATTCAACCAATTACCAGTCCAACCTAATAGGCTACCACTTATTCCATGTGAAGCTAATTTAGTAAGTAGTCTTTCGTGTGGGACGGTATCAAAAGCTTTTGCAAAGTCTAGATATATTAAATCTATATTGTTTCTTTTGTCATAATTCGAGATGACTGTGTTGTAGAATTCGAGTAAGTTAGTCACGCAAGAACGTTTCCATCTGAAACCATGCTGGCTATCATTTATCAAACGGTTACTTTCCAAATGATGTTCGATAGCATCTCTGATGATAGTTTTCATTATTTTTCCTACGATTGAAGTCAAACTTATAGGCCTAGTTATTTGGTTTCTTTTTGTCACCTTTTTTGAATATGGGAGTAACGTTAGCTAGCTTCCATTCTCTTGGGACATCTCTGGATATGATGGATTTCTTGAAAATCGTTTCTAATGGAACAAGAATCTCATTATTCATTTCCTTTAAGATTCTTGGATGCCAACCGTCAGGCCCTGGTGTTTTATTAACTTACAAAGGATTACAAAGGCGGAGCATGTCGACAGGAGACCTTTTGGTCCATATCTAGGTCGGATGCAAAAAAAAAATCATAATAATAATAAACTAATAAATAAAAACTATAATAATGTAAATAACAAATAAAATACATAAATAAATGCATAGGTATAGTTAAATAATAAACAAACAGGTAGATAGTAAATAATAATATATTGACACATAACTAATAATAAATGAAAATCAGACAGACAAATAAAAAAAAAATAATATAAAACAAATTATGATAATTACAGCATCTTGCTTAGGTGTTTATCTAAATGATTCTTAAAGCTTCGAACTGAACTACATTGCACTTCCTGTGCAGGAAGTTTATTCCATTCATTAACTACACGGTTGGCAAAGTTTTCTCCCTACTTCCAAATTGAATCTATTTCCGGACGGTTTGAGACCATTGTTTCTTGTCTGATTCTCATTCAATGTGAAAATTTGGTCACTTTTGATGTTGTTAATTCCCTTTAAAATCTTAAAGACCTGTATCAAGTCACCTCTGAGTCTACGCTTTTTTAGGGAAAACAGATTCATATGTTTTAGTCGATTTTCGTATGATTTATTTTTGATATATGGAATCAGTTTTGTGGCTCGCCGTTGTACTTTTTCCAGTCTGTCAATGTCTCTAATGAGATTCGGTGACCATACGGAAACAGCATATTCCAAATGTGGACGAACTAACGATTTAGCTTGTTAACGAGTGATGGACTTTTGAAATCAAAAGATCGCGCAATGAGTCCTAGAATCTTATTTGCTTTCTCAGAGGCTGAAATACACTGCTTGGATGATTTGAGGTCGTTACTGATAATTATGCCGAGATCTTTTTCACTGTCCACTTTTGTTAACGAATTTCCAAGTAACTTGTAATCATACCTACTGTTATTTTTACCTATGTGCATTACCTTGCATTGACTTGTGTTAAATTTCATTAGCCACTTTTCAGACCATTGCTGTAATGTATCTAAATCTTCTTGAATATCTAATTGGTTTGAGTGATCATTTGCCATTCCGCACAGTTTTGTATCATCACCAAATTGGAAACAATATATTTTAGTCCATGGTCTATATCATTTATATATACTATGGATAGAAGTGGCCCAAGAACGGAACCCTGAGGAACTCCACTCGTAACATTTCTCCATCTAGAAGTTTTTCCATTTAAAACTATGCTGGCTATCATTTATCAAACTGTTACTTTCCAAATGATGTTCGATAGCATCTCTGATGATAGTTTTCATTATTTTTCCTACGATTGAAGTCAAACCTATAGGCCTATAGTTATTTGGTTTCTTTTTGTCACCTTTTTTGAATATGGGAGTAACGTTAGCTAGCTTCCATTCTCTTGGGACATCTCCGGATATGATGGATTTCTTGAAAATCGTTTCTAATGGAACAACAATCTCATTTTTCATTTCCTTTAAGATTCTTGGATGCCAACCGTCAGGCCCGGTGTTTTATTAACTTTGAGTCTATACACCTTTTAATTTTTTCTTTTGTTATATTTACCCCAGACTTTTCACAGGTTTCAATTTGGAATTCACTTTGAGGTGTTTCGTTTACGAATACCGAGCTAAAATAATTGTTTAAGATATTACACATTCCTTCATTTGAATATTCAAGTTGACCGTCAGCAGATAATAGTGGACCAATGTGATTCCTAACAACCTTTTTATCTCTAATGTAACTATAGATTTCTTTGGGATTCTCTTTGGATTTATCAGCGATGTTCATATCGTATTGTCGTTTTCTTTTTCTTATTGTCTTTTTTAGATATCTCTGTATTGATACATAACTTTCATAGTCATTAGATGCACCCGAGCTTTTATATTTCTTATAAGCCTGTCTCTTTTTAGCAATACTTTTTTTCAGTTTCTTTGTCGAGCCACTTTGGGCGAGCCTGATTTGGGGGACGTCTGTCCTTAAAAGGAATGTAAGTTTGAATCATCTTAGTGAGCGTATTTTGAAATATTTCCCACATCTGATCTACAGGTCTTTCGTTAAATTTTGCCTCCCAATCTGTAAGCTGAAGCTCCTGACGTAGTCCTATGAACTGAGTTTTACTGAAATCGGGTATTTTAGAAACACAAGTATCTATTCTAAAATTGTTTAGGAGTTTGAATCTAACTAAGTTGTGATCGCTATTTGCAACAGATTCACCGACTTCTACATCAGTTACCATGCTTTCGCGGCTAGTGATCAATAGATCGAGTAAGTTTCCATATCTTGTGGGCTCTTTTACATGCTGAATTAAGTAATTGCCACCAAGAAAATCAATCAAGCGACTACCTATATGGCCATGTTCAAGGGTCATCCAATCAATGTCAGTAAAATTGAAATCACCCATTATCAATAAATCCCGGTTCCAGAAACTAGACAGTTCTTGAAATAACAGTTTGTCGTCTGCTAATGATAATGTCTTTGGCCTATATATTACACCTATATTCATTTTTGTCCATTTGTTTGGGTTAACTCAACCCACAAACTATCATATGCATCCTGTTTCACTTTTTCTAAAACACAAGCATGAACATTGTTTTTATCGTATAACAGAACACCCCCACCTTTCTTGTGGTTTCTATCCTGATGAAAGTGTTTAAATCCCCCAATATTAAATTCAGCTTCGAACTCTGTACCATTTAACCATGTCTCGGTTATTCCTATCATATCGAGATTTTCGCTTATGACATACGCCTGTATTTCTTGAAATTTGTTCCTAATACTACGAGCATTCAAGTACATGGTTTTAAGAAACTCGTGATTATTTCTTTTTGACACATTTTGAGTTTCAATATCATGTCATACATTATCATTTTGTTTTTTATTTATACCTTGCTCTATATTATTATTTGGTCCTTCATTGACATTCAATGCCTCATTAACATTTCTCCCATCAAAATTAACATTAAAATTTCCCCCATCACGGACTTCTGTTCGATCACGGTCATCCAATCTCTTTTGTCCCCCTACGTCACCGTGATTCACGCCGGCCTCCCGTCGTTCATTGACATTATGTCCGGCGTCCCTTCCTAAAATTATATTTTGTCCTCCAGTGACATTATATCCTACCGTGATGTTTTTTCCTCCACTATAATTACATCCCATTGTGATCTTTTGTCTTCCACTGTCATTACATCCTATCATGATATTTTGGCCTTCATTGACATTCTGTCCGGTATCCCTTCCTAAAATTATATTTTGTCCTCCACTGACATTATATCCTACCGTGATATTTTCTCCTCCATTATCATTACATCCTATCGTGATATTTTGTCCTCCACTCTCATTACTTCCCATCGTGGTCTTTTGTCCACCACTGTCATTACATCCCATTGCGACATTTTGTCCTATGACATTACATCCTAATGTAACTTTGAGTTTATCTATACACCTTTTAATTTTTTCTTTTGTTATATTTACCGTAGTGAGTAAGTTTACCCTAGACTTTTCACAGGTTTCAGTTTGGAGATCACTTTGAGGTGTTTCGTTTACGATTACCGAGCTAAAATAATTGTTTAAGGTATTACACATTCCTTCATTTGAATATTCAAGTTGACCGTCAGCAGATAATAGTGGACCAATGTGATTCCGAACAACC
Organism: Oratosquilla oratoria; assembly: GCF_046742065.1. Taxonomy (NCBI): domain Eukaryota; kingdom Metazoa; phylum Arthropoda; class Malacostraca; order Stomatopoda; family Squillidae; genus Oratosquilla; species Oratosquilla oratoria. Next base: position 928,497 of record NC_134783.1, read on the forward strand.
TTTTTATCTCTAATGTAACTATAGAATTCTTTGGGATTCTCTTTGGATTTATCAGCGATGTTCATTTCGTATTGTCGTTATCTTTTTCTTATTGTCTTTTTTAAATCTCTTTGTATTGATACATAATTTTCATAGTCATTAGATGCACCCGAGCACTTATATTTCTTATATATATATATATATATATATATATATATATATATGTGTGTGTGTGTATATATGTATATATATATATATATATATATATATATATGTGTGTGTATATATATATATATGTATATATATATATATATATATGTATATATATATAATATATATGTATATATATATATGTATATATATATGTGTATATCAAGGACTACTACTACACAGGACGTGCGCACCCAGATTCCTGGCTCCACTAGTGGAGGCCATCGCTTTCTTTGTAACCTAACATTTTATATTGGACAAATGTATCAAAACTAGAAACCTAACAATGTATATAGGACAAATATATCAACTATTGACTTATTCAATGCAGTATAAATTAATATAAACTTTTATAATGAATTAAGAAACTATTTTTAAGGCAGTTATGCTTTGAAATGCCAATTTTAGCCGGACTTAACAGATATTATTGTATGAGGTTAGTGGCCACCAGGGCTGGCGATTTTTTTTTTTTAAACTACAAAAAATATATATATTATTTTTTATTTAAATCAGATTTATTTGATATAAATATATTTTTTTATAGGTTTTAAATATTGTGGGATTGCTATCTGATATGCGATCTGATTGCTGAAGGACATTTTTAGCATTTCAATATAAGGAGCAGTGTTATATAGATTTCCCACAAGTATACAAGGAACTCAGAACCCCACCAGAAAATGCAATAGTTGGCCGAATCTGAACTTCATCTATCAAGAGAAATACATTCTTCTGCTGCAGTCTCTTCACTTTGGCAAACGTTTCCCTCATCACCTGATCCTTGTCAATAGATGAAGTGATGTACTGCAGCTTGCGTTTCCTTGGTAGCACCAAAAAGTCTCTGAGCTGTTCATAACTACACTTGGGGTATAATTCAAGAGCAAAACACTAATCATTCATCGAAAACTGTTTCTGTGATAAAAGTTCCAACTGACGTGTCAAAAATACCAGCTTCTTCTTATTCTCGGTGTTTACACAGGCTGACGTGTGGGTTTGAAGAAGAGTGGCAATAATCTCAATCTTTTTGTCAAACGGGATGTCATAGTTAATTGCTAAGCGCACAGCTTCGGCGAACTGACCATACGACCTCAAACCATTGTTGGGATGAAGTGTCTTACCCAGTGGTACACTAATGTCCTTCTTGAATGCACGGCAGATCAGTGGGCGTGTTTTCGACAATCACAGGCAGTCTGCACTCACTGAAATTTTCTGTCATGAACAGACACACTAATCTTTCTTTCGATCTTGAAATAATAAATTTCTTGTACTGCTTCTGTAGATCACGTTCAGGTCTGAAAGCATCAAATGAAGTAATCGTATCTTTCTGAAGAAAATGCCTCAGTTGCTTGGCTTCGGCCTTCGCCGGGCGAGGTACAGGTTTTGAAGATGGCATACATGAAGCAGGCACATTGAAAACACTGGGAGGGATCGCAGGTCGCGTAGAACCACCAGGCAATTTGATAGAAGGCGTGTTGGGACCCCAGTGTTTCTCACAAATACAAATCTGTCAGAATCAACAACAAAGATCTTATGTGGTGGCAGCACATCAATCCACTTCTGTCTTTCATAACGGTTTTTCCGCAGTCGAAACACTCGGCACCTGTTATCCTTGTTATAATTACCGTTGCAGCTCACAACACCACACTTATTCGGCATTTTGAATACACAAAATCAGCAAGAACCTATGTAAACAAATACAATCTACTTCTAAGTGCAGCCACGCGGGAAAGACGGAGTAACACAACCTTAACACCTCCATTGCTAGTAGAACACTGGACCAGTGTTGCCACTCTGGAAGATGAAAAAAACCTAGACAGCTTGCCAAAAACTACTACACTGAACAAAAAACTAATAGATTTGAATTATATTACACAACACACACATGAAAACATTTTAAAGTTAGAAAACTGTATACATCAAACTAATTACCACTGCCTGTAATGGAGCAATAATCCAAACTTTCACAACCAATCACAAGTTAGTCAACTAGACAACTATGAGCTAAATCCGTCACTTGTATGCAGGCAAGACTGTTGTTGCATTGCTCTTTATGGTTCTGCACTTAGAAATTTGCACAAACTAATAATTCGGATAATACAAACCTCAATCGTCCTGCAACCATCTATATACTAATGTAACCAATCAATCGCGCAAACATGCTATAAACAAATAACAAGTGCGCCAATTTGACTGACAATTTCTATGGAGTTCGTATGATGATATACATTCAATTCATAGTAACTGTACGTGTGAATGTGTTATAGTTAATTTTCAAAACCTCTCAATGACAAATCATGCTTTCATGGAATAATTCGAGAAATATTAGACAGAAATGATGCAGAAAAATAACATTTTGCGAAAACAGATACAAACTTCGACGCGAGCACGACAGCCTACTATATTTTGTACTTTGTAGGATGGTTGCGTGATTAGTAGGCAGAGTTGCCAATTTAGCACTTTTGGTGCCAGATCTGGCACTATTTTTCTGTGTTTGGCTCAAACTTTTTCAATCTAGCATCTGGCTCCAAATCTGGCTCCAAGAATTTGGCTCCGTAATGCAAAATTAAACCGTTTTTATTAGGATCTTCAAAATATACTAGATTCTTGATATTCATGACGAAAAACCAGTAGACTACTAGATTGAGGCAAAAAATAATAGATCTAGTGGGAAAACACTAGGAGTGGCAGCCCTGCACTGGACTGGCCTTTGCTAGCACGCACACACACACACACACACACACACACACACACACACACACACACACACACACACACACACACACACACACACACACACACACACACGCTCTATTCCAGTAGGGAAATAGCTGTCGATCACGAGTCCAACACGTGATCCAAAGACCAAGTGAATACACACACACACGCACACACACACACACACACACACACACACACACACACACACACACACACACACACACACACACACACACACACACACACACACACACACACACACACACACACACACACACACACACACACACATATATATATATATATATATATATATATATATATATGTGTGTGTGTGTGTATGTATATATATATATATATTGTGTAGCCAGGTAGGATATTTTCTTGTAGGCAGACGAGGTTAAAAGCTATTGAAGATTCAGTTTTTATTATTTTCTCGCGTAGTCTCTATACGACGAATATTTGACTTGTCATTTTCTGTAAATTTGCTTAGGAGATCTCTTATCTTCGCCGACGTTTCGGAACTCTCTTGTTCCATCTTCAAGGGCGAATCGTTGTGTCAAGTTTTCTGTTCTGATTATATATGGGATGTGTGGATCATGGACACTATATCGTGGAAAATTTTGATACTTATTGGTTAATGGTAGCCAATGAGCGTGCGATGTTTTCAATCGCGGAGGGCTCTCCCAGTGAGCGAAGCGGTAGGGTTCGTTGGCCTCTTAACACTCACTCTTTTCATAGATGGCAAGATCTGTAGGTCTTCCACCTGGATGTTAATTGATGGCTGCTTTGCTTGGATACAGAGTGCTTCATGAAGTAGCAACCTTCGGGGATCTCTTTCTCTGTCAATGACTGTGGTGTTATGGTCCAGATCTTTTATTGTTAATGGTCTGTTAAGTGTGGAAGTGTGTGGGACTTTATGGATCCGTTGACGACCACAAAGCTAATAAGACGCCTGACATGACATTTGAGCAACGGATCCATAAAGTCCCATCATACTTCCACACTTAACAGCCCAAGATAAGAGATCTCCTAAGCAAACTTACAGAAAATGATAAGTCAAATGTTCGTCGAATAGAGACTACAAGGAAGAAGATAATAAAAAATTAATCTTCAATAGCTTTTAACCTCGTCTGCCTACAAGAAGAAGAAGAAGATATACATATGTATATATATATATATATATATATATATATATATACATATATATATACACACACACACACACACACACACACACACACACACACACACACACACACACACACACACACACACACACATATATATATATATATATATATATATATCGTTGAGCCATGGACGATCATCGTTGAACCATTGACGATCATCGTTGGGCCGTGGACGATCATCGTTGAGCCGTGGATGATGATCGTTGAGCAATGAACGATCATCGTTGAGCAATGGACGATCATCGTTGAGCCGTGGACGATCATCGTTGAGTCAAGAACGATCATTGTTGAGCCATGGACGTTGTTGAGTCAAGAATGATCATCGTTCAGCCGTGGACGATCATCGTTGAGTCAAGAACGATCATTGTTGAGCCATGGACGTTGTTGAGTCAAGAATGATCATCGTTGAGCCGTGGATGATCATCGTTGAGCCGTGGACGATCATCGTTAGGCCATGGACGCTCATCGTTGAGTCATGGACGATCATCGTTGAGCCATGGACGATCATCGTTGAGTAAAGAACGATCATCGTTAAGCCATGGTGTCGAAGTTCTCGAAGCTGCCGAAGTTCTCGAAGGTGTCGAGGTTCTCGAAGTTCTCAAAAGTGCCGAAATTGTCGAAGGTGCCGAAGTTCTCGAAGGTGCCGAAGTTCTCGAAGGAGCCAAAGTTCTCGAAGGCGCCGAAGTTCGCGAAGGCGCCGAAGTTCTCGAAGGCGCCGAATTTGTCGAAGGTGCCGAAGTTCTCAAAGGTGCCGAAGTTCTCGAAGGTGCCGAAGTTCTCGAAGGTGTCGAAGTTCTCGAAGGTGCCGAAGTTCTCGAAGGTGCCGAAGTTCTCGAAGGTGCCGAAGCTCTCGAAGGTGCCGAAGTTCTCGATAGTGCCGAAGTCCTCGAAAGTGCCGAAGTTCTCGAAGGTCTGGAAGGTCTCGAAGTTCTGGAAGGTCTCGAAGTTCTGGAAGGTCTCAAACTTCTGGAAGGTCTCGAAGATCTCAAAGTTCTTTGTGTTCGTATTTCTTCCGAGGCTGTAGAAAATTTCAAGAAGCACTATTACGCAGACTACAAAAATTTTTGTGGTAATGGTGGAAGAGGACACAGGCAATACCAGTTGTACTATTTAGAGCGTAGGTTCAAGACATTTAAAAGAAAGTACCCCAATCGTGGTCAAGGTTGGACGTTGAACACAATGCCTCTGCCCGTAGCAGCTCGGTTGAAAAGACGTAATATGCATTATTGGAAGTGGGTTGCGGATGAAAAGAAAATCAGTAAGATGGAGATCAATAGGTCAGCGTCTCTAAAAGGTTTGTTACAGAAAGAGCACCGTGAAAAATTTCCTTCTTTTTACGATGAAAAGTTCAAAGAACCCCGTGATAGTGAAGCCGGCATGAAAAGGCAACAGCGACATTTCTGGGCTTGGGTGACAAAACAAAAAAAGATTGACAAATCCACTATTGACAAAGTTCTCAGAGCACAGTTAACAGACGAGCATAAGAAATGCCACCCCGAATATTACGAAAAGTGTAAAAACCGGCCATCTACGACATGCGTCGCGGAGCAATCTATACAACAATTCCAACGTATAGTCCTTAGTTTCAACGAGATGTTACGCAATTCACCAGCATACGAGTACGGTGATAGTACAATAGATGACCTGGAACCGTATAGCGGGAATATTTCTTCCGAGGTTGTAGAAAATTTCAAGAAGCACTATTACGCAGGCAACAAAAATTTTTGTGGTAATGGTGGAAGAGGACACAGGCAATACCAGTTGTACTATTTAGAGCGTAGGTTCAAGACATTTAAAAGAAAGTACCCCAATCGTGGTCAAGGTTGGACGTTGAACACAATGCCTCTGCCCGTAGCAGCTCGGTTGAAAAGACGTAATATGCATTATTGGAAGTGGGTTGCGGATGAAAAGAAAATCAGTAAGATGGAGATCAATAGGTCAGCGTCTCTAAAAGGTTTGTTGCGGAAAGAGCACCGTGAAAAATTTCCTTCTTTTTACGATGAAAAGGTAAAAAAAAAAAACCGTGATAGTGAAGCCGGCGTGAAAAGGCAACAGCGACATTTCTGGGCTTGGGTGACAAAACAAAAAAAGATTGACAAATCCACTATTGACAAAGTTCTCAGAGCACAGTTAACAGACGAGCATAAGAAATGCCACCCCGAATATTACGAAAAGTGTAAAAACCGGCCATCTACGACATGCGTCGCGGAGCAATCTATACAACAATTCCAACGTATAGTCCTTAGTTTCAACGAGATGTTACGCAATTCACCAGCATACGAGTACGGTGATAGTACAATAGATGACCTGGAACCGTATAGCGGGGATATTTCTTCCAAGGTTGTAGAAAATTTCAAGAAGCACTATTACGCAGGCTACAACATTTTTTGTGGTAATGGTGGAAGAGGACACAGGCAATACCAGTTGTACTATTTAGAGCGTAGGTTCAAGACATTTAAAAGAAAGTACCCCAATCGTGGTCAAGGTTGGACGTTGAACACAATGCCTCTGCCCGTAGCAGCTCGGTTGAAAAGACGTAATATGCATTATTGGAAGTGGGTTGCGGATGAAAAGAAAATCAGTAAGATGGAGATCAATAGGTCAGCGTCTCTAAAAGGTTTGTTGCGGAAAGAGCACCGTGAAAAATTTCCTTCTTTTTACGATGAAAAGGTAAAAAAAAAAAAAACCGTGATAGTGAAGCCGGCGTGAAAAGGCAACAGCGACATTTCTGGGCTTGGGTGACAAAACAAAAAAAGATTGACAAATCCACTATTGACAAAGTTCTCAGAGCACAGTTAACAGACGAGCATAAGAAATGCCACCCCGAATATTACGAAAAGTGTAAAAACCGGCCATCTACGACATGCGTCGCGGAGCAATCTATACAACAATTCCAACGTATAGTCCTTAGTTTCAACGAGATGTTACGCAATTCACCAACATACGAGTACGGTGATAGTACAATAGATGACCTGGAACCGTATAGCGGGGATATTTCTTCCGAGATTGTAGAAAATTTCAAGAAGCACTATTACGCAGGCTACAAAAATTTTTGTGGTAATGGTGGAAGAGGACACAGGCAATACTAGTTGTACTATTTAGAGCGTAGGTTCAAGACATTTAAAAGAAACGCCCGAAAAAACGTGTTCGCTATGAAGAATGTGAGGCGCCAGCAAGAAAAGAAGAGGGAGCAAAGGAAAGTAGAGTTGAGAAGAGACCTGAAAAATATCCAGAAAGAGAAAAAACGGTTACAAGCGGAAAAGAATGAAGTGGATAATAAGCTGCGGAAAACAATGTTAGAAAAAATGAAAAATAATGAATCGGAATACATCTCCCAATAAAAGAAGCGGATGGGTGGGTCGGAGTGTTCACCAAAGGAGTTGAAGGACTACACAGAGCAGGAAAACCGTGTTCTCACTGAAATGAGGAACCAACGTACAGTAATCGCCAAAAAGAAGACAGCTGAGGAAAGCAATCCGCGTGGGCGTGCGCATGAGAATGTGAAGGGATCGTTACGCGAAGCAGACAAAGAAGTGAAACTAAATGATATAGGGGTTTTGGGGGGCAGAAAGTGTAAAATATGCTATGCGCTTCTGTGGAAAAATGAGCTTCAGACAATATGTTGTAACCAGGGGCAGACGCCACTCACTGTACCAACCGAGATAAAGGATAAGGTACTCAAAGATCTGTACAAGGGAAAGTCGCCGCTCTCTAAACGTTTTTTCAATAATTTAGTGGGGTTGAATATTGAATATGTTTTCATTTACGTCTTTCTCGACTTCCAAAAAGTTGGAAAATGCAGCAGAGTCAGTGATGTCTTACAAGATTCAGGGGAAGATATATCATAGGTTTCCACGTTGGAACGGAGAAATGATAATTCGTATTTGGACCTATACTTTTATTATGACAGAGACCAACAATTAAAGATTAGAACTGTCCGTGTAACACAAAAGCCGGATGAGAAAGTCTCCAAACAAGCAGTAAACCGTAGAAAAATAGAACAAAAGGAAATAACAGAAAATCAGTCCATAGTCACACTCTTCTACGATTATATGGCTGAACACAACAGTTGCCTATCCGGTATGCTCCAAGAGCTTGAGACTGCAAAGGGGTTGATTGAGGCTCACATGAAGAAGTATGATAGTGTGCCAAACGTGTCAATCACGTTAAAGTCAGCTGAGGGTGTACAAACCCGGGAACATTAGGGAGTCTATCACCTCCCGACAGCTTCTGTTGAAGTGGGGCGATAGTCAAGTTAGACCCTGCAAAAGATCCAATGCGTATAATCATCAGTTCAATAAAAGAGGGTTCAAAGTATAGAACGCGTTTGGTCCATCACACGAATTTCTTTTATGATAGTTTCTAGTATCCACTATTGTTCCCTAACGGGGATCTTGGCTATAGTCACCAATTCAAGAAAAATAAGAAGTTAAAAATAGGGAAATGTGACAATAAAGAGAGTGATGAACCACCTTCGTTCGAACAGCAATTAGAAGCCACCTCAGCAAAAACGTACGACACCCTTAGCCCTTGCATGTACTACTCATCTCTTTACATGGAATGTGAAGATAGCTTTAACTACTTGACAAAGATGCGAAGGTTATTCCAGCAATTCGTGGTCGACAACTATGTGAAGGTTGAGTCGTTGCGGTTATCGTTCATAGAGTTTAACCAGAGTACAATGCGAAAAGAACGTGCCGATATTTTGGCTGCAGACTCGGGGAAGAACGGGGGTCAAAGGGTGATAATACCTCCCACTTTCGCTGGAGGACCAAGGTACATGAAGCAGCGTCAGCAAGATGCACTAACGTACGTTACAACGTACGGTTCTCCGGATTTCTTCATTACGTTCACGATGAACCCTCACTGGGAAGAGTTGAAAGATGCTGTTGGCGCTACCAGAGTAG
>NC_134783.1:945000-992500 GCF_046742065.1 Oratosquilla oratoria
GAGCTTTGAGGTCAAGGTGTTTTTTTGGGAGCTTGTCGGCGAGTTGGAGGCCGAATTTTAAGATGAAGTATAGAGCGGACAAGTCGATGATCTGTCCACCTATCAGCTCCCCTCATAGCTCTTGTTATCTTTATATCTTTAATGTCATTGCGTCTCACAATTACGTAATCAAGCAGATGCCATATTTTGGATTTTGGATGCATCCAGGTGGCTTTAAACTTGTTTTGGAGCTGGCACATTGTGTTTGTGATGGTTAGATGGTGTTGGGAGCAGAATGTTAGAAGGCGTAAGCCGTTGTCGTTGTACTTACCAACTCCATGGCGTCCCAAGACCCCCTCCCAAAGATGGTGACTGCTGCCCACTCTTGCATTGAAGTCCCCAAGAAGAATGATCTTCTCTTCTCTGGGGATTGCCTGTATGATGTCATTAAGTTGGGCATAGAAACGATCTTTTATTTCATCATCAGAATCTAAGGTTGGTGCATAGACATTGACTAAGGTTACATATCGACTGTTTGTTATGGGGATGCGCCAGCTGATGAGTCTTTCGTTGTCACCTGTTGGGCTGTGGGGTATGCTGTTGAGTAATTTGGTCTTAACTGCAAAAGCAACACCATGAATACGAGGAGCCCCTTCATTCAAACCCTTCCAGAAGAAGGTGTAACCTTCCCCAGATTCAGTGATGGAGTCTTCATCTGAAAAGCGTGTTTCATTGAGTGCCACTATGTCAATGTCATACTTTTGGAGTTCATAGGCTATAAGAGCAGTTCTACGGTGAGGTCTTTCAATGTTGTCTAGGTCGAGTAGTGTGCGCACATTCCATGTGCCAATAATGATTTTCTTTGTTCTTGTGTTATTGGGGCCGAGGTATGGGTTGCTGCGACGAGCCTCGGCTACCTGTCCGTGGGAAATGGAACAGACAATTTTTAGGTCACCTTTTCTAGACCCCTCCCAATTCAGGGTGGGCGGTGTGGATCCTGAAGAGGGCCGCCCAGTCACCCTGGGAGCTGCCGAAGGAGGCTGCTGTTCCAGTCCCAGCCATCCAGCGACCATTACCCCAGGGCCGCCTTTCGTACAGGGTTGGAGCTAAGGACTGCCAGCAACAACCTTTGCCTGCCCTCACCACTCCTTCCCCATCGCCGGATGACTTAATTGTAGGTGGAGATAGATGAAGTATTGAGTAGGAGATAAGAAAGTTGGCATGGGCAAAACTAGTGCATTGATGATTAGAGTGAAAAGTGGGTGCACACTCCACAGTCCACTACCTTGGCAGTCCGTTAGCTGTTCCAGTGGCAGGTGGAGAAAATGACGACTGGACTAATAAGCCACTGCAAAGGTGTGCCAATAGTCCAAGTTGTCGGACTATGCCTGTTGCGTCACCCCGGCGCAGATTTTCTCTCAGGGTTTGCTCCCCTAGCCCAATGCCAACCAAGGATAACCCACTGGCCTGTGGGTCAGGGGTTGGTGTGAGACCAGGGCGTGTCCACACATCGGTGGGCCATAAGCTCACACCTCTGTGGCCCCCTGCTGCTTCGAGATCCCCTGCTGTTTAGCCTGGAGCCGCGAGGCAGCCAGTTACCGTGTGTTGCCACGAGTAGGCACAGCAGAAGTCTTGGTGTTAGAGAGGCTATGTACTGGCTGGGGAAGACTTACGCACTCGGCTTCCCTGTTCACTAAAGCAAGCTAGCTAGCGGTGGTACTGAAAGCAAGAAAGCACAAGCAAAGCATGCAACTTGCACTAAGGAGCATGCAGAGCATGCAACCAACTGCCCAAAAACCACACTAGACGCTTCATAACACCCTGTGTATAGTGTGTGTATACACACACACACACACACACACACACACACACACACACACACACACACACACACACACACACACACACACACACACACACACACACACACACACACACACACAGACACACACACACACACACACACACACACACACACACACACACACACACACACACACACACACACACACACACACACACACACACACACACACACACACACACACACACACACACACATATATATATATATATATATATTTCTTTATTTATTATTATGATTTTTTCGCATCTGACCTAGTTATGGATCAAAAGGTCTCCTGTCGGCATGCTCCTCCTTTGTAATCCTTTGTAAATACACACACACACACACACACACACACACACACACACACACACACACACACACACACACACACACACACACACACACACACACACACACACACACACACACACACACACACACACACACACACACACACACACACACGACTCGGTGGCGCGGTTGGTAGAGCGCTGGACTGGGAAGTACGGTGGTGCTCGCAGTACCTGGTTGGAATCCTGCCCAGGGCCGAAATTATTTCAGTATCGCTGCGCTTCGGGTCATTACTCTGACTCTCGTGGGCGGGGAGTTGGATGTGTGTGTGTAAGGTCATAGCATTACCCATAGATCGGTCATACGAGCTCTGAGCTCTCTTCCGGGAGGGAAATAGTTGTCGATCACGAGTCCGACACGTGATCCAAAGACCAAGGTGAATACACACACACACACACACACACACACACACACACACACACACACACACACACACACACACACACACACACACACACACACACACACGACTCGGTGGCGCGGTTGGTAGAGCGCTGGACTGGGAAGTACGGTGGTGCTCGCAGTACCTGGTTGGAATCCTGCCCAGGGCCGAAATTATTTCAGTATCGCTGCGCTTCGGGTCATTACTCTGACTCTCGTGGGCGGGGAGTTGGATGTGTGTGTGTAAGGTCATAGCATTACCCATAGATCGGTCATACGAGCTCTGAGCTCTCTTCCGGGAGGGAAATAGTTGTCGATCACGAGTCCAACACGTGATCCAAAGACCAAGGTGAATACACACACACACACACACACACACACACACACACACACACACACACACACACACACACACACACACACACACACACACACACACACACACACACACACACACACATATATACATATATGTATATTATATATATATATATATATATATATATATATACATGTATGTATCAAGGACTACTATTACACAGGACGTGTGCACCCAGAACCCTGGGTCCGCTAGCGGAGGCCATTGCTTTCTTTGTAACCTAACATTTTATATTGGACAAATATATCAAAACTAGAAACTTAACATTGACAAATATATCAAAACTAGAAACTTAACATTGACAAATATATCAACTATTGACTTATTCAATGCAGTATAAGTTAATATAAACTTTTATAGTGAAATAAGAAACTATTTTTAAAGCACTGTTATCCTTTGAAATGCCAAGTTTCGCCGGACTTAACAGGTATTATTGTATGAAGTTAGTGGACACTAGGGTTGGCGATTTTTTCATATTTTTAAAAAATATAAAAATATATATTTTTTAATCAGATTTATTTGATTTAAATAGATTTTTTTTTTATAGATTTTAAATATTATGGGATTGCTGTCTGATATGCGATCTGATTGCTAAAGGAATTTTTAGCATATCAATACAAGGAGCAGTGTTATATAGACTTGCCACAAGTATACAAGGAGCGATATAAGCCTACATGTGGTATACTGTATATCACTGTGCAGCCCACAACAAGTTTCAACAAGATTCTTGTTGAAATTTGTTCTAGGTAAGCAGCTTCTCACTGAGTCAGTTGCTGCTTTGGAATCAATCAGGAAGGGTGTCTCCTGGACCTGACAGAGTGGTTCCTTCTGGCAGAAAAAAATTATCCTATCTCGAATTATTTTGAAAAACTACTAACAACTTCTGGCAAAGGATACCGAACTAAATGGAAAGACTGCAGCCAGGAACTACAGGGCATTGTGTCAAGATTAAAATCTCACAGATATAAATGCCAAGGTCAGCCATAGCATATAGAAGAAGAAATTGATGACCCAGTTAAATAATTTTACTTATATTTGTGCATTTCTCCCTTTTCATACACAACTATATAAATTTGGTGAACAATGGAGAGCATGTGCAATAAAAATATGAAGGCCTAAGAGATGATACTTCAACTTCAATAATTCTAAATTTGGGTAATGACTATATCAATATAATATACTGTATCCACTCAACTTTGGGGCCTAGATGATTGTTATTAATTTCATTCAACACTGTGTAATATATTTCTTAGGTTCCATTGGAATTCAGCCCACATGGGATTCAGCCCAAAGTGAATTCAAAAGTGGACTGATTCCTGTGTGGGCTGAATTCCAAGCCCACCTATTTCATATCCTGTTAATTATTTCCAAATAATTTAGTGGCTTGTGTTAATATGATCATTGTCTAAAAAATAACTACTGAACTCAAAAGTAGCTTAAATCACACTGTATTCATTCATTTATTTATTCATTTATAAAATATGCAATATGCTAAAATTTTCTGTTTCCATTTCAGGATCTGTATCAACAGCTTCAATCCCTTCACCATCGGGTTCACATGAATTATCTGTAAACCTGACTCCACCATTAAAAAGGTCACTATCAGACTCCTCCACAGAAGCCACTTCTGCTAAACCATTTTCTAAAAGAAAGTCATCAACATCTCTGGACAGATTTATTATAAAAACTTCAGCCTCTCAAAAGGAAAATCTCGACAAAGAAGTTGCAAGAATTATATTTGCTACAAATTCACCATTTCGTCTTGTTCAGCATCCTCAGTTTCTCAAGATGGTTCAGAACCTGAGGCCAGATTATATTCCTCCACCTAGAAAAGATATTGCTGATAAGTACTTCAATCTTGTGTATGAAAAGGAATATAAGTGTGCAGATGACCTGAATAATGAAGCTGTATGTCTTTCAATTGATGGGTGGTCTAACATCCATAATGAGCCCATAATATGTGTCACTCTAACAACATCCACTGGTCTGATTTATTTAGTTGACACAATAGACACATCAAGGAAACCTCACACTGCTGAATATCTTCTACAATTTGTACAAAATTCGATCAAGAAGGCTGATCAAGATTTTGGTTGTGACACTGGAAGTGTTGTGACAGACAATGTAGCAAATGTCACCAAGATGAGAAAACTCTTGGAGGAATCGAGTGAACCTGAGCATACCGTCCTCACATACGGCTTATACCGTTCCTTGTATAATTCTGACAAGTCTATATAACACTGCTCCTTATATTGATATGCTAAAAATGTCCTTTAGCAATCAGATCGCATATCAGATAGCAATCCCACAATATCTAAAATCTATATAAAAAAAAATCTATTTAAATCAAATAAATCTGATTTAAAAAATCGATTTTTTTTTTTTTATATTTTGTAAAAAGAAAAAAAAAATTGCCAACCCTGGTGTCCACTAACCTCATATAATAATACCTGTTAAGTCCGGCTAAAATTGGCATTTCAAAGCATAACAGTGCCTTAAAAATAGTTTCTTATTTCACTATAAAAGTTTATATTAACTTATACTGCAACGAATAAGTCAATAGTTGATATATTTGTCCAATATACAATGTTAGGTTTCTAGTTTTGATATATTTGTCCAATATAAAATGTTAGGTTACAAAGAAAGCAATGGCCTCCGCTAGCGGACCCAGGGTTCTGGGTGCGCACGTCCTGTGTAATAGTAGTCTTTGATACATACATACATATATATATATATATTTTGTAAAAAGATAAAAAAAAAAATCGCCAACCCTGGTGTCCACTAACCTCATATAATAATACCTGTTAAGTCCGGCTAAAATTGGCATTTCAAAGCATAATAGTGCCTTAAAAATAGTTTCTTATTTCACTATAAAAGTTTATATTAACTTATACTGCATCGAATAAGTCAATAGTTGATATATTTGTCCAATATACAATGTTAGGTTTCTAGTTTTGATATATTTGTCCAATATAAAATGTTAGGTTACAAAGAAAGCAATGGCCTCCGCTAGTGGACCCAGGGATCTGGGTGCGCACGTCCTGTGTAATAGTAGTCCTTGGTGTATGTATATATGTGTATGTATATATGTGTATATATATATATATATATATATATATATATATATATATATATATATATATAAAATAAACACACACACACACACACACAATCACTCACACACACACACACACACACACACACACACACACACACACACACACACACATACACACACACACACACACACACACACACACACACACACATATATATATATATACACACACACACACACACACATATATATATATATATATATATATATATATATATGTGTGTGTGTGTGTGTGTGTGTGTGTGTGTGTGTGTGTGTGTGTGTGTGTGTGTGTGTGTGTGTGTGTATTATCAAAAGTGATGGCTAATTGTGCATTTATTATTTTATCAAGTGTATTTTCGTTTGTCTTATGTTCCTTTGAAAGGAGGTTTATAACTTCACTGTGGGTGGTCATGTTTATTATATTTCGGGTTCAAAACCCTTTTCAGTAGCTTTTAGAGGTATTCTATCTGGTCAGGATAAGAATTATTCCGGTGTTTTATTAAGTGATTTTACTTTATATACTTAAGTTTCTCACCTTCATTGTGGAGGATGATGTTGGCATAGCTTTGTCCTTCCTTGACATCCTAGTAAAACAAACTGCATATTCTTTTAACAGAGAAGTGTACACTAAAACCACAAACCCTGGAGACTGCCATGATAGTCCTAGTTAGTACCCTCAGAGATATGAGGACTCTACCATCGGTGCCTACAGCCAAAGAGCATTCAACCACTGTAGCACACGGAAACAAATACAAAATAAAACCGAGGGCTCCATCCAAGTACTAATCAAAAGTGGTTTCAGTGAGAAAGATATTGACCACCAGACTAAGAAAATAATGGACGGCTGGTACATAGATGATATAAATGATCATGATACAGAAAAAAAATAACATCTATTATAAATCTACATTAAGCCAGTGGACCCAGGGAAAATAATTAACTTGATGATTTATAATAAAGCAAGGAAGACCAGCCACCACCTTCTTAAAAAAAGCCCCCACCAAGAGGGAAAGGAACTTCAGATATCACATACCATCTATAAGTTTACTTGTGTACAAGGGAACTGTGAAAGCCTCCCCTCCACCTAAACTGGCATGACAAAAATGAGGTTATCCAGTCGCCTTTCATACCACCTGACATCAGGAACTCCCCTCCCAAAAAAAAAAAATAATAATAAGAAAAGTCTTAGAAGCATTACACATTAAAGAGTTGAGGCCAAATCTAAATAAACAAGCAGATGACCTTAGGTCCTCCCAAGCATAAACCCAAGCACAAACCCAAACATGAGACATAACCTCACAAATCCAAGCCCGAGACAAAATGCCTCAAGCCCAAGCATACGACATTTTGTGACAACACGAAGTCGGAGGCTTCATCTAGAATGTGATATTTCACCTCTGCCTGAGTTACCAGGTAATCTCTCCCAAGTGAGTGGTAACCTCCCCCAGTGTAGAGCAAGTATAGAAACTTATGTATATAAAATAACATTATTATGTAAAACTGGAATAATTCTTATCCTGACCAGATAGAATATCTCTAAAAGCTACTGAAGAAGGGCCTTGAACCCAAAATCGCGATAAAGCAAACATGACCGCCTTTCAAAGGAACATAGTAAGACATGGAAAATACATTTAATAAATTAATATAAGCACAATTAACCATCACTTTTAATGAAGTATGTATGAGAAAATCTCCTGCCCATATATATATATATATATATATATATATATATATATATATATCTATATATATATATATATATATATAGATATATATATATGAATGGAAGGTGGCAAGGGGACGCAGAATGATGTAGGAGTGAATATTCTCTTACGTTTCGATGGATGTCTTCCTCAGAGAGACTACAAAATTCCATGCGGAGGATGTCCGGCCGCGTACTACGGAGAGTCATCGCGTGGCATCGAAAAAAGAGTGTACGAACACAAGAGTGATCTACGCCACCACAGAACTTCCAACTCCTTGGTGGTACACGTAGATACACACGGACATCTCCCCAACTGGAATAACGTCGAGGTTCTCCACCAAGGACTGGAAAAGAGATTAAGGAAAACCATAGAAGCCGCACACATCACGACGAGCCCAGTCACCAATCACCGAGAAGGACATGTTAGCCTGGCGCGACCCGCAGCGAGAATGACCTTAGCTGCGCTAGCTCGCAAGGGATGGGGAACGATTAGCCAATCAGCGGGCTCCATTCCCAGACGGCCGGCAAGATGAGCCAGAACGGGGGTATATAATGTCCACAAAATCTGATAGTCTGTAGTCTCTCTGAGGAAGACATCCGTCGAAACGTAAGAGAATATTCACTCCTGCATCATCCTGCGTCCCCTTGCCACCTTCCACTCATCTGTCTCCACTTTATACTACAATATATATATATATATATATATATATATATATATATATATATATATATATATATATATATATATATATTCGTGAAGCGTGGCAGGAGATTCGCTTTTAAGCATATTCTGTTGAAAACGACAGCAAATTCATTAGAAATTAATGTCTTTCTTAAGCTTAAGAAAGAAATTAATTTCTAATGAATTTGCTGTCGTTTTCAACAGAATATATATATATATATATATATATATACATACATACATACATATACTAAAGGCTTTTTCTCCTTACACGGGGGGTAGCCAAAAAGAAAAAGGCATAGAAATCACTCCCACCCATTTCATTTCCCATATATTCCACTCCCCTCCACCCTCCTCCCTCTCTCTTATCTTGGCACCTCCTGGATGACGGGTCATCCCTGCGTCCTGTCCACTGCCCTGGGTCAGAAGCAGTGTCGCAAGACACAGCACATCCACATCAAGGCCGCTTCATATATTCGGCGACCCCACCTTTCCGTCCCCTCATGCAGAAAAGGAGAAGACGGGAAGAAATTCCTTCGGGATGCGTCAAATTTTTTCTCATACATACTTCCTCACCCCTCATGCATCACAGCCTCATCTATACACAGCCCTTCTCCATTCACCCCTATCTTCTGTCCTCTCCCGTCCTTCCTGTACAGACATTCCTCTCTTTTCTAAAGCCCCTTTCACCCCATCTATACATCTCATCCTAGGACGCCCCCTCATATTCACTCCTTCCACCTCCGCCTTCCACACCTCTTTTACTAGTCTTTCTTCACTCATTCTTTCCATGTGTCCAAACCATCCTAATATTCTTTCATCAACCTTATCTCCCAGCTCCTTTTCCACCCCTGTTCTCCTCCTCACCTCCTTATTTCTCACTCTATCTAGCCTAGTAACCCCTATCATACTTCTCAGACATGTCACCTCAAACACATTCAAACTTCTTCTCTCTTCCTCTCTCATGTTCTATGTTTTTGCCCCGTATAATTACTTCTTCATATAACCTCCTCTTAGCATCCATTCCCAGATGTCTATTTCTCATTACACTTTTCAATCCACCAAGGCATTTACTCGCTTCTCTCAATATACATTCTACCTCCACCCCCACTCCTCCCTTTCCTGTCACATTCGCACCCAAGTATCTGAAACTATCTACTTCCTCCAGTTTCTCACCTTTAATGCTCACTTCTAGCCTACTATCACTCTCTCCCCTTGTACATCACATCACCTTACTTCTGCCCACATTTATCTTCAGCTTCCTTCTTTCACACACCTTCTCAAACTCTATCACTAACTTCCTCAATCCCTCCTCTGATCCTGCTACAAGCGCGGTGTCGTCGGCAAACGACAACTGGCTCACCTCCCACTTTTCTCCATTTTCTTTAATCATCTCCAACCCCTGACCCACTACCCTTGCATCCACCTCTTGCACTCCCCATCCATGTAAAGATTGAACAGCCAGGGCGACATAACACATCCCTGTCGAAGTCCCACCTTTACCTCAAACTATTCACTCTCTCCATTTCTAATCCTAACGCAAGCTCTAGTACTCTCATAAAAACTCTTGACTGCTCCTAGAAGCTTTCCTCCTATCCCGTATATCTGCATAACCTCCCACAGTGCCTTCCTGTCTACCCTGTCGTAAGCCTTTTCCAGATCCATAAAAGCCCAAAAAAACATCCTTATCTTTTCCTATAGCTTTCTCACATATCTGTCTTACCACAAAAATCTGATCTACACATCCCCTACCTGTCCTAAAACCATACTGTTCCTCACCAATTATTCCCTCTGTTCCTCTACTAATCCTCTCAATCAAGACCCTCCCATAAGCCTTCCCAACTACACTCAACAAGCTGATCCCTCTGTAACTACTACACTCACACTTGTCCCCCTTTCCTTTGTAAGGCGGAACTATACAGGCACTCCTCCAGTCTTCTGGCACTCTACCATCTCTTAAACAAACATTAAATAACCTCACCAGCCAGTCCACCATAACTGTACCTCCTTTCTTCAGACATTCTGCATGGCATCCATCCAACCCAGGTGCCTTACCTGCTCTCATCATCTTAACAGCTGCTTTCACTTCATCCTTCCCTATTTCTCCTCCATTTTCCTCACTCCTCTCTCTCATTTTCTTAGCGCTTCCCACTGCAACTACCTTTTCCTCCCTATCCTCCTTCACATTCAGCATATCCCTAAAATACTCTGCCCACCTTCCTCTCACTGCCTTCTCTTCCTTTATCATCTCTCCATCTGCACCTTTTACCTTTTCTTCTCTACTTGATTCGCCTCCTCTTCCTCTTTTAACTTCCTTCCAAAACATCTTTTGATTACTTTCAAAATTTTCTGTCATACTCTTTCCCCATTTCACATCTGCTCTCCTCTTTGCTTCCTTTATCTTATGCTTAACTTCCTTTCTCTTTACTTTGTACCTCTCATACGATTCCCTCGTCCTAATTTGTAGCCAATCTATGAATGCCTGCTTCTTCTCTTCTACACCCTTCTTTGCTTCCTCATCCCACCACTCGCTACCCTTATTTCTATTTCCTCTAGCCCTCCTTGTTCCACACACCATCTTTGTACACTTTATGACTCCCTTCTTGAACCATCCCCATTCCTCCTCCACTCCTAGTTCTACTCTATCCTTTACTCTCTCCCACTCCTCTCTCAACTTTTTCTTATACTCATTCTCCTTTTTTTCTTCATTTAAGCAGTTCACTCTAAGTACCTCTCTACCTTCTGCCCTTTTCTTCTTTCTCCACCTATTCCCCACTCTCAATTTACCTTCCACCAGGAAATGATCTGATATTTCCCCACTCTCTCCTCTTAAAACATACACATCCTTAACTCTTCCTACCATACTCCTGGTCACTACTATGTAGTCCATTAACGCTCTATCTGCCACCCTTCCATCCACCACCCTCTCCCATGTGTATTTATGCTTGACTTTCTTCTTAAACACTGTATTTGCTATCATCAACTCTCTTTCAAGACACATCTCCACCATCAACTCTCCACTACGATTTTTGCCTCGAATTCCATACTTTCCAATCATTCCGTCAATTGGTTCATTTCCTACCCTAGCATTTAGGTCTCCCAATACAACTACATTGACATTTCTCCCTAATCCCTCTATTCACTCATTTATATCTACCCAGAATGCCTCCCTTTCCTCTACGTTCTTCTCACTACCAGGCCCATACGCACTTACAAAAACCCACATCTCCTTTCCCAGCTTCACCTTCATCCACATCAACCTTGATAACACCTCCTTCCACTCCACTACCCGTTTACTTATCTCTTCACTTACTAGTATAGCCACCTCTTCTCTCCCTCGTCCCCTCTTCACTCCTGAGTACCTCCCAGCTACACTCCCAAACTCACATTTGCCCTTTCCTTTCATTTTAGTTTCACTCAAAGCCAGTACATCCATCTTTCTTCTCACAAACATACTCTGTGTGTGTGTGTGTGTGTGTGTGTGTGTGTGTGTGTGTGTGTGTTAGTGTGTGTGTGTGTGTGTGTGTGTGTGTGTGTGTGTGTGTGTGTGTGTGTGTGTGTGTGTGTGTGTGTGTGTGTGTGTGTTAGGGTCTGGGTTTGTTTGAGCCAGAATTGGTAACCATGTAAACCTGTCTCTCCTAGGTCATGGTAGGGCTACCGCCGGCTAAAGCGGTAACCCCCTTATTGGGAGGGGGGGGGTGAATGGGCATCCAGGAGAATGAAAAACAATGTTTGCTAAAGAAGAATCACAGGCTGGCTCTCTGCCATCAAGAAGACCTCAACAATAGATCAGGCGGAAGAGGTCACCCCCTAACAACCCAGCGGCTGTGAAGGCTGCAGCAGTGTCCCAGTCCCAGTCGTCTAAGTCTCCTGGCCATTGGATCAGGCTGGAGGACTGTCAAGATCTTGAGTTTCTCGATGGTGTAACGATACTTCCACGTTAATCAAATTCAAGAACAGGCGTCTCCTATCATCCTCTCTACACTTTCCCTAAGTCTTTTGGCGATCGGCGAAGAGCGACGGGAGCAGGATTGTGAATCTGGAAGGTCTTAGTTCTGACCTGGCACGGAAGCGGGAGGTGTGTGATTTCGGTCGTCACATCCTTGGGTGAAGCAGAAGGGTTTTTCGGCAGCTACACCTGCGACTGAGCAGTCCTATTTAGAATCCATTCTGCTCACTCTGAAAAGGGAGAGGGCTAGAAAAGGAGCCCCAAACATAGTCTGCTTCGCTCAACCTGTCTGGATTGCCGCATCCAGAGGCTCTCCACCCCAACGAAAAAAAATATGAAATAAATAAAATGAATAGATAAATAAATAGATAAATAAACAAATAAGATAAAATAAAATAAAACAAGATAAAATAATGTAAAATGAAATAAATAAATAAACAAACAAACAAATAAATAAATAAATAAATAAATAAATAAATAAATGAATAGATGAATAAATAAATAAATAAATAAATAAATAGATAAATAAATAAATAAACAAATAAATAAATAAATAAATAAATAAATAAATAAATAAATAAATAAATAAATAAATAAATAAATAAATAAATAAATAAATAAATTTGAAACCCGGAATGCACGAACCCTAATGGATAAATCAGACTCTAGAAAACTAGAACGAACTGCTCTGGTTGCTCGTGAACTCCGAAAATTTAACTTAAACATCTTTGCTCTTAGTGAGACCAGAAGAGCTGATGAAGGACAGTTACGTGAAGAGCAAGAAGGATATACATTCTTCTGAACGGGCCTCCCTCAAGACAGTCGGTATCAATGAAAGACTAATGACTCTACTTTTACAACTTGAAACAGATCACCACGCAACTATCATTAGCGCCTACGCGCCCACTCTCGACATTGAACCTGAGGTTAAAGAGTTTTTATGCTGATTTAGATGCCGTTGTCTCAGTTATACCCAAGTCAGACAAAGTAGTCCTTCTTGGTGATTTCAATGCCAGAGTAGAAAGCGAATACTTGATTTGAAAAGGAACTATTGGGAAAAAAAATGGAGTTTGCAAATGCAACTCGAATGGCACTTTCCTTCTTACGAAATGTGCAGAACACGATCTTGTCATTACCAACACCATCTTTCGACAGAAAAAAAATAAAGTATCATGGTAACATCTTCGGTCAAAACACTGGGATCTCTTGGATTACGCCATCGTCCGATCACGAGACCAAAAATATCTCGGTACTAAGACCATGGCAGGTGCAGATGGTTGTTGGACTGACCATCGACTAATCTGCTTAAAAAAAAAAAAAAATAATAATAATAAAAAAAAAAAAAAATCGACTTAACATCTGCTTGAAGAGGAGACAGGGACAAGGCAAACCGAACAAGTATATTAACATTTCCAAACTTAAGGTCCCAGTCACTAGAGATGCTTTGAAGAAATACCTGATGCAAAGGGCCCCCCCCCCCCAGAGTACTCTGAGTCAGTTTCTGACCACTGGGCTGTGCTGAAAAGCGCCATTGTAGATACATGAAGGGAAACACTCGGCTTCCAAAAGAAGAAGTATCAGGATTGGTTCCATGAAAATGATGCAGCTTTATAGGCACTTATCGATGAAAAACGCAAGGCTTTTCTTGATCTGCAAAATGATCCAACATCGGTGATGAAGAAGACCCGTCACCAAGAGTGCAAGATAAAACTTCAAAATGAAACTCGAAAACTGAAAGACCAATGGTGGATAAACAAGTCTGCCGAGATTCAAACACTCATTGATGGAAATGATTCGAAATGTCTTTTCGCTGCTTGTAAAACCATCTATGGCCCCTTGACACAAGGCCAAGCCCAGTTCCGAAGTAAAGATGGTACTACCTTGCTAAAAACCAAGGATGACATCTCTGCAAGATAGAAGGAACACTGAAGACCTGCTGAACGTCAATCCTGTGAACAGCGAAGAGGAAGTGTTGCAGAGCTTACCACAACAAGAACCAATGGAAAATTTTGACCTGATCCCATCTCTCGAAGACACTCTTGCCGCCATTCAAGCTTTGAAAAACAACGAAGCGGCCGGATGTGATGGCATCCCTGCCGAAGTCTACAAGGAAGTCAAACAACTCGGAAAACAACTACATCAACTTCTTGTGAATATTTGGACCCAAGCTCGGTCTCCATGTCAACTTGAAGAAAACCCAGATCCTGTTCCAGCCTCCATCCAATGTCACCAACCACACACCGCCCTCAATATCAGTCAAAGGACAAGTTCTCGAGATTGTGGATAATTGTCCTTATCTTGGAAACAATGTCTCACCCAATGTTAACATTGACGTTGAGATCCAATATCGACTTAAGTATGCTCGGACAGCGTTCGGTAAGCTCCGCTCTCGTGTCTTAGAAAACTGTAATCTTCAGAAAGAAACCAAGATACTTGTATACAAAGCGGTCGTGATGCCAACGCTGCTGCACGGGTTAGAGACCTGGACGTCTTACTGCCGCCATGTAAAAAAGTTGGAATGTTTCCAAGAAAGTTGTCTCAGAAGCATCCTTAAAATCAGTTGGGAAGATTACAGAACCAACCTCAGTGTTCTTTCGGAAGCCAACGTCCCAAGCATCGAATCTTACCTCAGCAAAAACCAATTGCTATGGACTGGTTGCCTGGTCCCTATGGATGACTATCGACTGCTGAAGTAATTGTTCTACTCTGAAGTGCGAATAAGTTTGGACTCGATAATACTGACGTAAATACTTATGCCATAAATTGGAAGTCCCTCGCCCTCAATATCTCGAGCGAGCCAGATATTTTTTCGTATGCTTAGCAGCGAGACCAAGGTTGGCTGCCATCAGGGTATGTAGTATTTCCAGGCTCGGTGCTGCTTGAGATTCGACAGAGGGGAGGATTACGTTTCTGGAGCTCTATGCTTTACCTTCGATTTTACGTAAATTCTCAGTGGTTTGGCGTCTGTGTTGCCGGTTATGGGTAGTGGACATGAAATCGAACGTGACGAGATTGCTGCTATAGTAGCCCTGTTTAAGGCAGGGCATTCTGTGAAGGAAATCTCTGAAAATACAGGAGTTACAGTACGTCCAGTGCAACGCTGGCCTAGTAGATCAATTGTCAGTGGAAGGTATTGAAGTCATTATGGGAAATGACTTAGTAGGTGAGAAGATGTGCCCCACACCCATAGTGTTAGATATCCCAATTGTTTCGAAAGAAACAGAACAATTTGAGAAAGAGCATCCGGGATTACTACCGGTTTGGGTGGTCACAAGGGCCATGGCTGCAAAGAGGGAAGGGTCTAAGAACCAAGTAATGCCAATAAAGGTCATGGGAGGGGAATGCTTTGGAAAATCTAAATGTTAGGACACTGAATTCCGAAGGGAAAATCCCTAGTGAAAGCACCCAAGTGGAGACAGAGGCTGACTTGAGGTCCCTGTTCCAAGAGGAACGAGAAAGTGAGTCGGAAGTGTATGACTTGACTCGTTTGTATATGGGAGAGAAGGAGGTGGAAGCAAGGAGTCTCAGTGACTTACAGAGAATTTATCCCGATTTAAGGGAGAGTGGAGAGTGGTAGTGAGTTGTCGGAGGAATACTACTTAGAGTCGGGAGTACTATTCCGCTAGCGGGTGGATAGTACCTGTCCCACTGATAATGCAGTATGGTCTGAAAGACGACAAATAATGTTGTCCAAGGTCTCCAGGGAAGAAGTTATGCGGATAGGGTATGATAGTCCCTTTGCAGGACATATGGGTGTACGAAAAACCTTAGACCATATCTGACAACATTTCTATTGGCCCGGAATTAGAAAGGATGTAATACAGTATTGTCGCAGTTGTCACACATGCCAAGTAGTGGACAAACCTAACCAAACTGTAGCAGTAGCTCCTTTAAAATGAATTCTAGTATGAAAGGAACCTTTTGTTAACGTAATTGTAGATATAGTAGGACCACTACCTAGAACTAAAGGCAGCCATGAGTATATACTAACTTTAATAGACACATTTTCAAGGTGTCCCGAGACTATACACTACGTAGGGTACATGCAAAATTAGCCTTACAGGAACTCATCAAATTTTTTACGAGATGGGAATTATCTAGAGAGTTGCAAACAGACCAAGGGTCTGTATTTCTGTCCAGAGAGGTTTTGCAGGGTCTATACAATCCTCAAAGTCAGGGTGTACTTGAGAGGTAGCATCAGACCTTAAAGAGTAAGTTAAGGAAATGGTGTCTAGAGAATGATACAGGGTGGGATCAAGCACTACCGTATTTGTTGTTTGCTGTGCGTGAAGTACCTAACGAATCGTTGGGCTTCTCACCCTTCGATATGGTGTTAAAGGACCTCTTAAAATCCTGAAACAGTCTCTTTTGGAACAACAGTGTGCTCCAGGAGTTATGAAATCGGTGGAAGAAATAAGGAGTAGATTAACCTCATGTTGGCAGAAGGCTAGAGAAACCTTATGAAGTGCTCAAGAGCGAATGAAACAAAACTATGACCGGAGGGCGAATTTGCGAGAGTTTAAATAAGGGGATAAGGTGCTCGTACTACTGCCCTCCTTGAGGGCTAAGTTCAGTAGACCATATGTAGTGACGAAACGAGTGGGGGAACTTAACTATATTGTTGTCACTCGTGTTTGGAGGCGGAAGCAACAATTGTGTCACCTCAATATGCTGAAAGCATACAAGGAGAAGGACAAAAGTGATGTGGATGAGTCTGGCGGTAGTGTGTGTACTGTCTCTATCGTGGCTGAGAAAGACAAGGACTCGATCTCTCCCACGTTTCATAAGTAAACTAGATCTGCTACGTGGGTATTCAGGTCCCTCTGACACCTCATGCCCAGTCCATATCGTGTTTCATAGATCATGGGAGACCAATGCCCCTGCCACCTTCCAAAGGTTGATGAATAATCTTACAGAGAACATTCCCGGTTGTGTAACCTATCCTGATGATGAATCACAATGGCAAAAGCCGACAAGACTGTGAGAATAAACACCTTGTGAGATCGAAACCTTTATTAGTACTACGTTTCGCTTGTTACAGCTTTTTCAAGTACAGACATGACACACACTCTGAGCACATATAAGCCAACAGGGAAGGAACTGGGAGAGGTTAACAGGGGGTGGGTGGTAGGTGGAGGGGGAGGAGGGGGACGGGTGGGACTTGGTGGAGACAAAGGAGGACATTTCGGACAGTTTGTTGAAGTGGACTAAGGGGGACATTTCATACATTTATTTAATGCGGGTAACAGATGGATTATAGGAGGGGCGATGTTAAACATGCCTCTGTTCTGCTCAATGGTTTTGAAGCTTTGAATGGCGGCCGCTTCGAGGCATTTTCTCCTCATCCTATCTGGTTCACTAAACAGAAGTTCTGCGTTATCCCAATCCATCAGGTGGTCGTTGGTGTTCCGGTGGATAACACAGGCGTTGGTGGTGATGTTGTTCCGGGAATCGTAGCGATGCTCCCGGATCCGGGTCTTCAGGTCACGGGAAGTCTCGCCGATGTATACTTTAACACATCCAGCACAGGGTATGCGGTAGACACCAGCGTTTTTTCCCCACATCTCGTCCTGGCTGTCATTCCTTCTTGAAAGCTCTTTGATAGTTCTGCTGGACTGGCCCACTACCTGAATGTCATGTCTGTACTTGAAAAAGCTGTAACAAGCGAAACGTAGTACTAATAAAGGTTTCGATCTCACAAGACATATCCTGATGATGTTGTCATCTATAGTGATACTTGGCAAGAACAGTTGGGTCGTCTGACTTTACTCCTTGACAAGTTAGTGTCTGCCAAGTTGGTGCTTAATTTGACCAATTGTGATTTGTTAAGGCTAAGGTTCATTACATTGGAGTTGGATCAGTTTTGTTACAAATTAAAAATGCTGTAGAGCACCCTGTGAGTTACCTTAGTAAGAAATTAAACATGTCTCGGTTAATGTGCAGCACCATTGAAAAGGAGTTATTGTTTATTATCTTAGCACTTAAGTTTTTGCTGTTTATATTCCTGTTGGTGCCCTGGTAGCGGTTTTCACAGACCACCATCCCTTGACGTACCTTAACAGTTTTAAAGATAAAAAAAAAAACCGCTTAACCAGGTAAAGTTTGTTTTTGTAGGAGTATCATTTGGATGCTTGTCATATATGAGGGAAAGACAATGTGATACCCGATTGCCTATCTAGATTGTAAGTGTATTCTACTACAATTGAAAAAAATCTCAGTAAGAATTTTTTTCCTTTTTAAATAGGGAGGTGTTACATATATGAGTATTCTATATATGTAATGTATGAAAATTATTATCATTTTGAGTAAAAAGATGTCAGTTATTCTACGCACGAGAAGGGAGTATTACGTTTTCGACGTCACACATAAAGAGATCGAAAACGTTTTGGGTCGATGTCTTAATACTCTATTAAATCATGTTATTTTAATCAGATGCATTATTATTTTGTGTATTATTCTGTAATAATGTCAAACGAAATTAGTACTATGTTTTTGTTGACACAATACAAATTTCTGTATGTATTTAGGGGTAAGGAGTGATACGTTCTGGTCGTTTGGTTCAAAAAGCGTCACCAAGCTTGGGCGCAGTATACGTTTAGTATGTTTTGGCCAATCAGGTTCAAACCACCGTAGACGCTGGTTCTATGGACCAATCAGAATTTATTTTGTACAGAAGGGAAGGATGCTTTGCGCGCGCGCTCTGAGTGAGTGTTAGGTAGACCAGGATAGAGGCCGAAGTGGAAATGTTTCGGCTGCAAATTAAGTAAGTCCCTTCCTCCCACTGTTTGTATATTTAACTCAGCTAGTAATTAATTTAGATCTTGTGTGAAGTCTATGGCAGAGACGTGGGAAGCATAGACAGTGAATCTCTTGGTAATTATTTCTCTTTTACCCCCGTTAAAATGGTAAAGAACTTGAAATCATGTTTAGAATTTATTATTCAGTTATATGTCCTTGGTTATAATTATCTTGTTATTCCTATTAACTTTAATGAATAAGTTCAAACGTTCCATGTGTTTCATTTTCCTCAATTTTTATGATAACGCAAACTTGAGTGGCGACCTAATTGATACTGTAAACAGTTTATCCCAAAAACATGGGGTCTTGGGAATCATACACATAATCTTAGAATATCTTTATATTACGAGTCAGAAGTATTCATAAGATTCGTAACAATATATATATATATATATGCATATGTTTGTGTGTGTATGTACGGATTATGCTTATGCAGGCAGAGACAAAAGAGGTTCTTGAAGAGGGTGAGACAATTTGATAGGGTTTGCTGGAAGACGAAAGCGAACATTGACGTATCAGAGAGTAAGGTTATTGTGGTATTCGCTACTGCCGTTAAGACAGAAACCGAGGTTAGTGTCTTTGACGTTGACTTCAGTCGTGAATCGATCTGAAGCTGTGCCTACTAGTATATCTAAGAAGGGGAGAGTGCCATCGTTGCGTTGGTGTTCATAGGTTATTGTGGTATTCAAGAGCAGTGGACACTTGGTATTTCGTTCGCAACAAAGAGCGCTTCTATCCTTGCGGACATTATTGCTCCGAAGAGGTGGAATTATAGAAGTAGATAGCAAATGTTAAAAATAATCACTATTATTCCTTGAGTTTCCAATCATAAAAGAATGTTGAGTGACTTGGCTCGTAGGGATATCACTGAAGTCCCTAAAACATCGACTCTATAAAACTCATGCAGTCGGTACTCCATACAGGATGAAAAAGGAGGAAGTAGAAAGGTACAGACACCTGCGAATGGATAGGCATAAAAATGGAAGACTGCAGGAAGAGACAGCAGGTCACAGAGTGAAGGAGAGAGATAAGGTACGAGGTGCCCTGAGAGCGTTATGGAGAAATAATAGGAGGATGTCAGTGGAAGTCACGCCCGGTATGTTGACGACATCTTTATTAGCGCAAAAGATCCCCAATCAGTAACTCAACTCTCACACACGTTCAAGAAACATTCAACCCTCAATTACACCTATGAACACCAACGCAACGATGGCACTCTCCCCTTCTTAGATATACTAGTAGGCACAGCTTCAGATCGATTCACGACTGAAGTCTACGTCAAAGACACTAACCTCGGTTTCTGTCTTAACGGCAGTAGCGAATACCCAGAACGCTACAAACAAAGCGTCATCAGATCACTAGTGAACCGAGCCTTCTCCCACAGTAGTACATGGAAAACTACGAATAACGAACTCCAACATATAACAACACTACTCGTCAACAACGGCTATCCACAGCACTCCATCGAATCCATCATCAAAAACAAGATGAACTCCTTTACCGCCCAACCAACACCCACAAACACCAATATAACTACACTAGATCTGTACTACAAAGGACATATGAACACCGGCTACAAAGAAGACGAAAGAACACTTCGAAATATTATCACACGTAACATTCGACCCATCAACCCAGACACTAAGATACGCCTAATCGTATACTACAAAACCTCTAAAACACACACCCTGGTAATGAAGAACAACAGCCATCCCCCCAATCCTCCTCTACAAGAAGTCAACGTCGTGTATAAGTTTGATTGTCCTGTCGGTGATTGTCAGCACCGCACCTCCTCATACATTGGCATGACTTTCATGACCCTCTCCAAAAGACTCACATACCACCTCCACAATGGCGCCATCAAAACACACATGATAAAAGAACACAAAACCACCATCACCAGACAAACACTAAACGAAAACACTAAAATAATTTACAAAGCTCACGACCCCCTTCGCCTTAAGATGGCCGAAGCAGTGAACATTTACATCGAAAAACCTTCCATTAACATACAACTCATGCCCACAACCACACTCCCAAGCAGTAGACGCACATAACATAAACAATAACACCCATTTCCACAATCCACGAGAAATTTGCTACTTCCACGTACGCAGCGCTACGGATCACGGCTATAGGCAATGACCTCTCCCAGTGTTCGGCCAATGTACGGCCTGTATATAAACCTATGTAATCACCAAACATTGTAACTCCCTCCCTGAGGATGACCGAGTAAGGTCGAAATACGTATTGGAGAAATTAAAAAAGAGAAAACCGCACCAAATGTCTTTTGGACACCTTCTCAGCTATTTGGAACCAGCACAGAAACTTGTTGCACGAGACAAATTAAAGCTTCAATATAAGCTCAACAACGCCATTGTCGCTGTAGACTTCTTGAAATCATGTATACAACATGGCCTCCTACCAATATATATATATATATATATATATATATATATATATTCATATATGTATATATGAATACATACACACACACACACACACACATATATATATATAAATATATATATATATTTATATGCTAATAAGAACACGGGTACGTGTGTTCACTTATGCAAAGTAGACCACTTGGAAAAAGGAAACTAACGAAGCAGAGCGCTTTCGTATATTACAAAGAGAAAACCGCACCAAATGTCTTTTGGACACCTTCTCAGCTATTTGGAACCAGCACAGAAACTTGTTGCACGAGACAAATTAAAGCTTCAATATAACCTCAACAACGCCATTGTCGCTGTAGACTTCTTGAAATCATGTATACAACATATATATCAACTATAATAAAGTATTAGAATCTGTCTCTCTGTCTATTGTGTGTATGTATTCATATATATACATGTATACATATATACATATATGAATATATATATATATATATATATATATATATATATATATATATATTGGTAGGAGGCCATGTTGTATACATGATTTCAAGAAGTCTACAGCGACAATGGCGTTGTTGAGCTTATATTGAAGCTTTAATTTGTCTCGTGCAACAAGTTTCTGTGCTGGTTCCAAATAGCTGAGAAGGTGTCCAAAAGACATTTGGTGCGGTTTTCTCTTTTTTAATTTCTCCAATACGTATTTCGACCTTACTCGGTCATCCTCAGGGAGGGAGTTACAATGTTTGGTGATTACATAGGTTTATATACAGGCCGTACATTGGCCGAACACTGGGAGAGGTCATTGCCTATAGCCGTGATCCGTAGCGCTGCGTACGTGGAAGTAGCAAATTTCTCGTGGATTGTGGAAATGGGTGTTATTGTTTATGTTATGTGCGTCTACTGCTTGGGAGTGTGGTTGTGGGCATGAGTTGTATGTTAATGGAAGGTTTTTCGATGTAAATGTTCACTGCTTCGGCCATCTTAAGGCGAAGGGGGTCGTGAGCTTTGTAAATTATTTTAGTGTTTTCGTTTAGTGTTTGTCTGGTGATGGTGGTTTTGTGTTCTTTTATCATGTGTGTTTTGATGGCGCCATTCTGGAGGTGGTATGTGAGTCTTTTGGAGAGGGTCATGAAAGTCATGCCAATGTATGAGGAGGTGCGGTGCTGACAATCACCGACAGGGCAGTCAAACTTATACACGACGTTGACTTCTTGTAGAGGAGGATTGGGTTGTTCTTCATTACCAGGGTGTGTGTTTTAGAGGTTTTGTAGTATATGATTAGGCGTATCTTAGTGTCTGGGTTGATGGGTCGAATGTTACGTGTGATAATATTTCGAAGTGTTCTTTCGTCTTCTTTGTAGCCGGTGTTCATATGTCCTTTGTAGTACAGATCTAGTGTAGTTATATTGGTGTTTGTGGGTGTTGGTTGGGCGGTAAAGGAGTTCATCTTGTTTTTGATGATGGATTCGATGGAGTGCTGTGGATAGCCGTTGTTGACGAGTAGTGTTGTTATATGTTGGAGTTCGTTATTCGTAGTTTTCCATGTACTACTGTGGGAGAAGGCTCGGTTCACTAGTGATCTGATGACGCTTTGTTTGTAGCGTTCTGGGTATTCGCTACTGCCGTTAAGACAGAAACCGAGGTTAGTGTCTTTGACGTAGACTTCAGTCGTGAATCGATCTGAAGCTGTGCCTACTAGTATATCTAAGAAGGGGAGAGTGCCATCGTTGCGTTGGTGTTCATAGGTGTAATTGAGGGTTGAATGTTTCTTGAACGTGTGTGAGAGTTGAGTTACTGATTGGGGATCTTTTGCGCTAATAAAGATGTCGTCAACATACCGGGCGTGACTTCCACTGACATCCTCCTATTATTTCTCCATAACGCTCTCAGGGCACCTCGTACCTTATCTCTCTCCTTCACTCTGTGACCTGCTGTCTCTTCCTGCAGTCTTCCATTTTTATGCCTATCCATTCGCAGGTGTCTGTACCTTTCTACTTCCTCCTTTTTCATCCTGTATGGAGTACCGACTGCATGAGTTTTATAGAGTCGATGTTTTAGGGACTTCAGTGATATCCCTACGAGCCAAGTCACTCAACATTCTTTTATGATTGGAAACTCAAGGAATAATAGTGATTATTTTTAACATTTGCTATCTACTTCTATAATTCCACCTCTTCGGAGCAATAATGTCCGCAAGGATAGAAGCGCTCTTTGTTGCGAACGAAATACCAAGTGTCCACTGCTCTTGAATACCACAATAACCTATGAACACCAACGCAACGATGGCACTCTCCCCTTCTTAGATATACTAGTAGGCACAGCTTCAGATCGATTCACGACTGAAGTCAACGTCAAAGACACTAACCTCGGTTTCTGTCTTAACGGCAGTAGCGAATACCACAATAACCTTACTCTCTGATACGTCAATGTTCGCTTTCGTCTTCCAGCAAACCCTATCAAATTGTCTCACCCTCTTCAAGAACCTCTTTTGTCTCTGCCTGCATAAGCATAATCCGTACATACACACACAAACATATGCATATATATATATATATATTGCTACGAATCTTATGAATACTTCTGACTCGTAATATAAAGATATTCTAAGATTATGTGTATGATTCCCAAGACCCCATGTTTTTGGGATAAACTGTTTACAGTATCAATTAGGTCGCCACTCAAGTTTGCGTTATCATAAAAATTGAGGAAAATGAAACACATGGAACGTTTGAACTTATTCATTAAAGTTAATAGGAATAACAAGATAATTATAACCAAGGACATATAACTGAATAATAAATTCTAAACATGATTTCAAGTTCTTTACCATTTTAACGGGGGTAAAAGAGAAATAATTACCAAGAGATTCACTGTCTATGCTTCCCACGTCTCTGCCATAGACTTCACACAAGATCTAAATTAATTACTAGCTGAGTTAAATATACAAACAGTGGGAGGAAGGGACTTACTTAATTTGCAGCCGAAACATTTCCACTTCGGCCTCTATCCTGGTCTACCTAACACTCACTCAGAGCGCGCGCGCAAAGCATCCTTCCCTTCTGTACAAAATAAATTCTGATTGGTCCATAGAACCAGCGTCTACGGTGGTTTGAACCTGATTGGCCAAAACATACTAAACGTATACTGCGCCCAAGCTTGGTGACGCTTTTTGAACCAAACGACCAGAACGTATCACTCCTTGCCCCTAAATACATACAGAAATTTGTATTGTGTCAACAAAAACATAGTACTAATTTCGTTTGACATTATTACAGAATAATACACAAAATAATAATGCATCTGATTAAAATAACATGATTTAATAGAGTATTAAGACATCGACCCAAAACGTTTTCGATCTCTTTATGTGTGACGTCGAAAACGTAATACTCCCTTCTTGAACGTAGAATAATGACGTCTCCTTTACCCAAAATAATAATTATTTTCATACATTACATATATAGGATGCTCATATATGTAACACCTCCCTCTTCAAAAGAAAAAAATCTCACAGAGATTCTTTTTTAGTTGAAGTAGAATACACTTACAATCTAGATAGGCAATTGGCTATTGCATTGTCTTTCCCTCATACATGACGAACATCTAAATGATATTCTTGGAAAAACAAATTTCACCTGGTTAAGCGGTTTTTTTTTTTATCTTTAAAACTGTTAAGGTACGTCAAGGGATGGTGGTCTGTGAAAACCGCTACCAGGGCACCAACAGGAATATAAACAGCAAAAACTTAAGTGCTAAGATAATAAACAATAACTCCTTTTCAATGGTGCTGCACATTAACCGAGACATGTTTAATTTCTTACTAAGGTAACTCACAGGGTGCTCTACAGCATTTTTAATTTGTAACAAAACTGATCCAACTCCAATGTAATGAACCTTAGCCTTAACAAATCACAATTGGTCAAATTAAGCACCAACTTGGCAGACACTAACTTGTCAAGGAGTAAAGTCAGACGACCCAACTGTTCTTGCCAAGTATCACTATAGATGACAACATCATCAGGATATGTCTTGTGAGATCGAAACCTTTATTAGTACTACGTTTCGCTTGTTACAGCTTTTTCAAGTACAGACATGACATTCAGGTAGTGGGCCAGTCCAGCAGAACTATCAAAGAGCTTTCAAGAAGGAATGACAGCCAGGACGAGATGTGGGGAAAAAACGCTGGTGTCTACCGCATACCCTGTGCTGGATGTGTTAAAGTATACATCGGCGAGACTTCCCGTGACCTGAAGACCCGGATCCGGGAGCATCGCTACGATTCCCGGAACAACATCACCACCAACGCCTGTGTTATCCACCGGAACACCAACGACCACCTGATGGATTGGGATAACGCAGAACTTCTGTTTAGTGAACCAGATAGGATGAGGAGAAAATGCCTCGAAGCGGCCGCCATTCAAAGCTTCAAAACCATTGAGCAGAACAGAGGCATGTTTAACATCGCCCCTCCTATAATCCATCTGTTACCCGCATTAAATAAATGTATGAAATGTCCCCCTTAGTCCACTTCAACAAACTGTCCGAAATGTCCTCCTTTGTCTCCACCAAGTCCCACCCGTCCCCCTCCTCCCCCTCCACCTACCACCCCCCCCCCTGATAACCTCTCCCAGTTCCTTCCCTGTTGGCTTATATGTGCTCAGAGTGTGTGTCATGTCTGTACTTGAAAAAGCTGTAACAAGCGAAACGTAGTACTAATAAAGGTTTCGATCTCACAAGGTGTTTATTCTCACAGTCTTGTCGGCTTTTGCCATTGTGATTCATCATCAGGATAGGTTACACAACCGGGAATGTTCTCTGTAAGATTATTCATCAACCTTTGGAAGGTGGCAGGGGCATTGGTCTCCCATGATCTATGAAACACGATATGGACTGGGCATGAGGTGTCAGAGGGACCTGAATACCCACGTAGCAGATCTAGTTTACTTATGAAACGTGGGAGAGATCGAGTCCTTGTCTTTCTCAGCCACGATAGAGACAGTACACACACTACCGCCAGACTCATCCACATCACTTTTGTCCTTCTCCTTGTATGCTTTCAGCATATTGAGGTGACACAATTGTTGCTTCCGCCTCCAAACACGAGTGACAACAATATAGTTAAGTTCCCCCACTCGTTTCGTCACTACATATGGTCTACTGAACTTAGCCCTCAAGGAGGGCAGTAGTACGAGCACCTTATCCCCTTATTTAAACTCTCGCAAATTCGCCCTCCGGTCATAGTTTTGTTTCATTCGCTCTTGAGCACTTCATAAGGTTTCTCTAGCCTTCTGCCAACATGAGGTTAATCTACTCCTTATTTCTTCCACCGATTTCATAACTCCTGGAGCACACTGTTGTTCCAAAAGACACTGTTTCAGGATTTTAAGAGGTCCTTTAACACCATATCGAAGGGTGAGAAGCCCAACGATTCGTTAGGTACTTCACGCACAGCAAACAACAAATACGGTAGTGCTTGATCCCACCCTGTATCATTCTCTAGACACCATTTCCTTAACTTACTCTTTAAGGTCTGATGCTACCTCTCAAGTACACCCTGACTTTGAGGATTGTATAGACCCTGCAAAACCTCTCTGGACAGAAATACAGACCCTTGGTCTGTTTGCAACTCTCTAGATAATTCCCATCTCGTAAAAAATTTGATGAGTTCCTGTAAGGCTAATTTTGCATGTACCCTACGTAGTGTATAGTCTCGGGACACCTTGAAAATGTGTCTATTAAAGTTAGTATATACTCATGGCTGCCTTTAGTTCTAGGTAGTGGTCCTACTATATCTACAATTACGTTAACAAAAGGTTCCTTTCATACTAGAATTCATTTTAAAGGAGCTACTGCTACAGTTTGGTTAGGTTTGTCCACTACTTGGCATGTGTGACAACTGCGACAATACTGTATTACATCCTTTCTAATTCCGGGCCAATAGAAATGTTGTCAGATATGGTCTAAGGTTTTTCGTACACCCATATGTCCTGCAAAGGGACTATCATACCCTATCCGCATAACTTCTTCCCTGGAGACCTTGGACAACATTATTTGTCGTCTTTCAGACCATACTGCATTATCAGTGGGACAGGTACTATCCACCCGCTAGCGGAATAGTACTCCCGACTCTAAGTAGTATTCCTCCGACAACTCACTACCACTCTCCACTCTCCCTTAAATCGGGATAAATTCTCTGTAAGTCACTGAGACTTCTTGCTTCTACCTCCTTCTCTCCCATAAACAAACGAGTCAAGTCATACACTTCCGACTCACTTTCTCGTTCCTCTTGGAACAGGGACCTCAAGTCAGCCTCTGTCTCCACTTGGGTGCTTTCACTAGGGATTTTCCCTTCGGAATTCAGTGTCCTAACATTTAGATTTTCCAAAGCATTCCCCTCCCATGACCTTTATTGGCATTACTTGGTTCTTAGACCCTTCCCTCTTTGCAGCCATGGCCCTTGTGACCACCCAAACCGGTAGTAATCCCGGATGCTCTTTCTCAAATTGTTCTGTTTCTTTCGAAACAATTGGGATATCTAACACTATGGGTGTGGGGCACATCTTCTCACCTACTAAGTCATTTCCCATAATGACTTCAATACCTTCCACTGACAATTGATCTACTAGGCCAGCGTTGCACTGGACGTACTGTAACTCCTGTATTTTCAGAGATTTCCTTCACAGAATGCCCTGCCTTAAACAGGGCTACTATAGCAGCAATCTCGTCACGTTCGATTTCATGTCCACTACCCATAACCGGCAACACAGACGCCAAACCACTGAGAATTTACGTAAAATCGAAGGTAAAGCATAGAGCTCCAGAAACGTAATCCTCCCCTCTGTCGAATCTCAAGCAGCACCGAGCCTGGAAATACTACATACCCTGATGGCAGCCAACCTTGGTCTCGCTGCTAAGCATACGAAAAAATATCTGGCTCGCTCGAGATATTGAGGGCGAGGGACTTCCAATTTATGGCATAAGTATTTACGTCAGTATTATCGAGTCCAAACTTATTCGCACTTCAGAGTAGAACAATTACTTCAGCAGTCGATAGTCATCCATAGGGACCAGGCAACCAGTCCATAGCAATTGGTTTTTGCTGAGGTAAGATTCGATGCTTGGGACGTTGGCTTCCGAAAGAACACTGAGGTTGGTTCTGTAATCTTCCCAACTGATTTTAAGGATGCTTCTGAGACAACTTTCTTGGAAACATTCCAACTTTTTTACATGGCGGCAGTAAGA
Organism: Oratosquilla oratoria; assembly: GCF_046742065.1. Lineage (NCBI taxonomy): Eukaryota > Metazoa > Arthropoda > Malacostraca > Stomatopoda > Squillidae > Oratosquilla > Oratosquilla oratoria. Next base: position 973,821 of record NC_134783.1, read on the forward strand.
CGTCCAGGTCTCTAACCCGTGCAGCAGCGTTGGCATCACGACCGCTTTGTATACAAGTATCTTGGTTTCTTTCTGAAGATTACAGTTTTTTAAGACACGAGAGCGGAGCTTACCGAACGCTGTCCGAGCATACTTAAGTCGATATTGGATCTCAACGTCAATGTTAACATTGGGTGAGACATTGTTTCCAAGATAAGGACAATTATCCACAATCTCGAGAACTTGTCCTTTGACTGATATTGAGGGCGGTGTGTGGTTGGTGACATTGGATGGAGGCTGGAACAGGATCTGGGTTTTCTTCAAGTTGACATGGAGACCGAGCTTGGGTCCAAATATTCACAAGAAGTTGATGTAGTTGTTTTCCGAGTTGTTTGACTTCCTTGTAGACTTCGGCAGGGATGCCATCACATCCGGCCGCTTCGTTGTTTTTCAAAGCTTGAATGGCGGCAAGAGTGTCTTCGAGAGATGGGATCAGGTCAAAATTTTCCATTGGTTCTTGTTGTGGTAAGCTCTGCAACACTTCCTCTTCGCTGTTCACAGGATTGACGTTCAGCAGGTCTTCAGTGTTCCTTCTATCTTGCAGAGATGTCATCCTTGGTTTTTAGCAAGGTAGTACCATCTTTACTTCGGAACTGGGCTTGGCCTTGTGTCAAGGGGCCATAGATGGTTTTACAAGCAGCGAAAAGACATTTCGAATCATTTCCATCAATGAGTGTTTGAATCTCGGCAGACTTGTTTATCCACCATTGGTCTTTCAGTTTTCGAGTTTCATTTTGAAGTTTTATCTTGCACTCTTGGTGACGGGTCTTCTTCATCACCGATGTTGGATCATTTTGCAGATCAAGAAAAGCCTTGCGTTTTTCATCGATAAGTGCCTGTAAAGCTGCATCATTTTCATCGAACCGATCCTGATGTTTCTTCTTTTGGAAGCCAAGTGTTTCCCTGCATGTGTCTACAATGGCGCTTTTCAGTACAGCACAGTGGTCAGAAACTGACTCAGGATACTCTGGGGGAACCCTTTGCATCAGGAATTTCTGAAAAGCATCTCTAGTGACTGGATCTTTAAGTTTGGAGATGTTAAAATATTTGTTCGGTTTGTTTTGTCCCTTTCTCCTCTTCAAGCGAATGTTAAGTAGATTTTTTTTTTTTTTTTATTATTATTATTATTATTTTTTTTTTTTTAAGCAGATTAGTCGATGGTCAGTCCAACAACCATCTGCACCTGCCATGGTCTTAGTACCGAGATATTTTTGGTCTCGTGATCGGACGATGGCGTAATCCAAGAGATCCCAGTGTTTTGACCGAAGATGTTACCATGATACTTTATTTTTTTTCTGTCGAAAGATGGTGTTGGTAATGACAAGATCGTGTTCTGCACATTTCGTAAGAAGGAAAGTGCCATTCGAGTTGCATTTGCAAACTCCATTTTTTTTCCCAATAGTTCCTTTTCAAATCAAGTATTCGCTTTCTACTCTGGCATTGAAATCACCAAGAAGGACTACTTTGTCTGACTTGGGTATAACTGAGACAACGGCATCTAAATCAGCATAAAAACTCTTTAACCTCAGGTTCAATGTCGAGAGTGGGCGCGTAGGCGCTAATGATAGTTGCGTGGTGATCTGTTTCAAGTTGTAAAAGTAGAGTCATTAGTCTTTCATTGATACCGACTCGCTTAGTTTGGCAGCAATATTTTTTTTTTTTTTTTTTTTTTTTTTTGTGGCGAAACATGCACCATGGGTACGCCGACTGTCTTGAGGGAGGCCCGTTCAGAAGAATGTATATCCTTCTTGCTCTTCACGTAACTGTCCTTCATCAGCTCTTCTGGTCTCACTAAGAGCAAAGATGTTTAAGTTAAATTTTCGGAGTTCACGAGCAACCAGAGCAGTTCGTTCTAGTTTTCTAGAGTCTGATTTATCCATTAGGGTTCGTGCATTCCGGGTTTCAAATTTATTTATTTATTTATTTATTTATTTATTTATTTATTTATTTATTTATTTATTTATTTATTTATTTATTTATTTATTTATTTATTTATTTATTTATTTATTTATTTGTTTATTTATTTATTTATCTATTTATTTATTTATTTATTTATTCATCTATTCATTTATTTATTTATTTATTTATTTATTTATTTATTTGTTTGTTTGTTTATTTATTTATTTCATTTTACATTATTTTATCTTGTTTTATTTTATTTTATCTTATTTGTTTATTTATCTATTTATTTATCTATTCATTTTATTTATTTCATATTTTTTTTCGTTGGGGTGGAGAGCCTCTGGATGCGGCAATCCAGACAGGTTGAGCGAAGCAGACTATGTTTGGGGCTCCTTTTCTAGCCCTCTCCCTTTTCAGAGTGAGCAGAATGGATTCTAAATAGGACTGCTCAGTCGCAAGCGTAGCTGCCGATAAACCCTCCTGCTTCATCCAAGTATTTGACGACTGAAATCATACACCTGCCGTTTCCGTGCCAGGTCAGAACTAAGAGCTTGCAGATTCACAATACTGTTCCCGTCGCTCTTCGCCAATCGCCAAAAGACTTAGGGAAAGTGTAGAGAGGATGATAGGAGACGCCTGTTCTTGAATTTGATTAACGTGGAAGTATCGTTACACCATCGAGAAACTCAAGATCTTGACAGTCCTCCAGCCTGATCCAATGGCCAGGAGACTTAGACGACTGGGACTGGGACACTGCTGCAGCCTTCACAGCCGCTGGGTTGTTAGGGGGTGACCTCTTCCGCCTGATCTATTGTTGAGGTCTTCTTGATGGCAGAGAGCCAGCCTGTGATTCTTCTTTAGCAAACATTGTTTTTCATTCTCCTGGATGCCCATTCACCCCCCCCTCCCAATAAGGGGGTTACCGCTTTAGCCGGCGGTAGCCCTACCATGACCTAGGAGAGACAGGTTTACATGGTTACCAATTCTGGCTCAAACAAACCCAGACCCTAACACACACACACACACACACACACACACACACACACACACACACACACACACACACACACACACACACACACACACACACACACACACACACACACACACACACACACACACACACACACACAGAGTATGTTTGTGAGAAGAAAGATGGATGTACTGGCTTTGAGTGAAACTAAAATGAAAGGAAAGGGCAAATGTGAGTTTGGGAGTGTAGCTGGGAGGTACTCAGGAGTGAAGAGGGGACGAGGGAGAGAAGAGGTGGCTATACTAGTAAGTGAAGAGATAAGTAAACGGGTAGTGGAGTGGAAGGAGGTGTTATCAAGGTTGATGTGGATGAAGGTGAAGCTGGGAAAGGAGATGTGGGTTTTTGTAAGTGCGTATGGGCCTGGTAGTGAGAAGAACGTAGAGGAAAGGGAGGCATTCTGGGTAGATATAAATGAGTGAATAGAGGGATTAGGGAGAAATGTCAATGTAGTTGTATTGGGAGACCTAAATGCTAGGGTAGGAAATGAACCAATTGACGGAATGATTGGAAAGTATGGAATTCGAGGCAAAAATCGTAGTGGAGAGTTGATGGTGGAGATGTGTCTTGAAAGAGAGTTGATGATAGCAAATACAGTGTTTAAGAAGAAAGTCAAGCATAAATACACATGGGAGAGGGTGGTGGATGGAAGGGTGGCAGATAGAGCGTTAATGGACTACATAGTAGTGACCAGGAGTATGGTAGGAAGAGTTAAGGATGTGTATGTTTTAAGAGGAGAGAGTGGGGAAATATCAGATCATTTCCTGGTGGAAGGTAAATTGAGAGTGGGGAATAGGTGGAGAAAGAAGAAAAGGGCAGAAGGTAGAGAGGTACTTAGAGTGAACTGCTTAAATGAAGAAAAAAAGGAGAATGAGTATAAGAAAAAGTTGAGAGAGGAGTGGGAGAGAGTAAAGGATAGAGTAGAACTAGGAGTGGAGGAGGAATGGGGATGGTTCAAGAAGGGAGTCATAAAGTGTACAAAGATGGTGTGTGGAACAAGGAGGGCTAGAGGAAATAGAATTAAGGGATGAGGAAGCAAAGAAGGGTGTAGAAGAGAAGAAGCAGGCATTCATAGATTGGCTACAAATTAGGACGAGGGAATCGTATGAGAGGTACAAAGTAAAGAGAAAGGAAGTTAAGCATAAGATAAAGGAAGCAAAGAGGAGAGCAGATGTGAAATGGGGAAAGAGTATGACAGAAAATTTTGAAAGTAATCAAAAGATGTTTTGGAAGGAAGTTAAAAGAGGAAGAGGAGGCGAATCAAGTAGAGAAGAAAAGGTAAAAGGTGCAGATGGAGAGATGATAAAGGAAGAGAAGGCAGTGAGAGGAAGGTGGGCAGAGTATTTTAGGGATATGCTGAATGTGAAGGAGGATAGGGAGGAAAAGGTAGTTGCAGTGGGAAGCGCTAAGAAAATGAGAGAGAGGAGTGAGGAAAATGGAGGAGAAATAGGGAAGGATGAAGTGAAAGCAGCTGTTAAGATGATGAGAGCAGGTAAGGCACCTGGGTTGGATGGATGCCATGCAGAATGTCTGAAGAAAGGAGGTACAGTTATGGTGGACTGGCTGGTGAGGTTATTTAATGTTTGTTTAAGAGATGGTAGAGTGCCAGAAGACTGGAGGAGTGCCTGTATAGTTCCGCCTTACAAAGGAAAGGGGGACAAGTGTGAGTGTAGTAGTTACAGAGGGATCAGCTTGTTGAGTGTAGTTGGGAAGGCTTATGGGAGGGTCTTGATTGAGAGGATTAGTAGAGGAACAGAGGGAATAATTGGTGAGGAACAGTATGGTTTTAGGACAGGTAGGGGATGTGTAGATCAGATTTTTGTGGTAAGACAGATGTGTGAGAAAGCTATAGGAAAAGGTAAGGATGTTTTTTTGGGCTTTTATGGATCTGGAAAAAGCTTACGACAGGGTAGACAGGAAGGCACTGTGGGAGGTTATGTAGATATACGGGATAGGAGGAAAGCTTCTAGGAGCAGTCAAGAGTTTTTATGAGAGTACTAGAGCTTGCGTTAGGATTAGAAATGGAGAGAGTGAATAGTTTGAGGTAAAGGTGGGACTTCGACAGGGATGTGTTATGTCGCCCTGGCTGTTCAATCTTTACATGGATGGGGAGTGCAAGAGGTGGATGCAAGGGTAGTGGGTCAGGGGTTGGAGATGATTAAAGAAAATGGAGAAAAGTGGGAGGTGAGCCAGTTGTCGTTTGCCGACGACACCGCGCTTGTAGCAGGATCAGAGGAGGGATTGAGGAAGTTAGTGATAGAGTTTGAGAAGGTGTGTGAAAGAAGGAAGCTGAAGATAAATGTGGGCAGAAGTAAGGTGATGTGATGTACAAGGGGAGAGAGTGATAGTAGGCTAGAAGTGAGCATTAAAGGTGAGAAACTGGAGGAAGTAGATAGTTTCAGATACTTGGGTGCGAATGTGACAGGAAAGGGAGGAGTGGGGGTGGAGGTAGAATGTATATTGAGAGAAGCGAGTAAATGCCTTGGTGGATTGAAAAGTGTAATGAGAAATAGACATCTGGGAATGGATGCTAAGAGGAGGTTATATGAAGAAGTAATTGTACGGGGCAAAAACATAGAACATGAGAGAGGAAGAGAGAAGAAGTTTGAATGTGTTTGAGGTGACATGTCTGAGAAGTATGATAGGGGTTACTAGGCTAGATAGAGTGAGAAATAAGGAGGTGAGGAGGAGAACAGGGGTGGAAAAGGAGCTGGGAGATAAGGTTGATGAAAGAATATTAGGATGGTTTGGACACATGGAAAGAATGAGTGAAGAAAGACTAGTAAAAGAGGTGTGGAAGGCGGAGGTGGAAGGAGTGAATATGAGGGGGCGTCCTAGGATGAGATGTATAGATGGGGTGAAAGGGGCTTTAGAAAAGAGAGGAATGTCTGTACAGGAAGGACGGGAGAGGACAGAAGATAGGGGTGAATGGAGAAGGGCTGTGTATAGATGAGGCTGTGATGCATGAGGGGTGAGGAAGTATGTATGAGAAAAAATTTGACGCATCCCGAAGGAATTTCTTCCCGTCTTCTCCTTTTCTGCATGAGGGGACGGAAAGGTGGGGTCGCCGAATATATGAAGCGGCCTTGATGTGGATGTGCTGTGTCTTGCGACACTGCTTCTGACCCAGGGCAGTGGACAGGACGCAGGGATGACCCGTCATCCAGGAGGTGCCAAGATAAGAGAGAGGGAGGAGGGTGGAGGGGAGTGGAGTATATGGGAAATTAAATGGGTGGGAGTGATTTCTATGCCTTTTTCTTTTTGGCTACCCCCCCCCCGTGTAAGGGGGAAAAGCCTTTGGTATATGTATGTATATATATTTATATATATATATATATATATATATATATATATATATATATATATTCTGTTGAAAACGACAGCAAATTCATTAGAAATTAATTTCTTTCTTAAGCTTAAGAAAGAAATTAATTTCTAATGAATTTGCTGTCGTTTTCCTCAGCATTTGATTAAAAGCGAATCTCCTGCCACGCTTCACGAATATATATATATATATATATATATATATATATATGTATATGTATATATATATATATATATATATATATATATATATATGTTGTAGTATAAAGTGGAGACAGATGAGTGGAAGGTGGCAAGGGGACGCAGGATGATGCAGGAGTGAATATTCTCTTACGTTTCGACGGATGTCTTCCTCAGAGAGACTACAGACTATCAGATTTTGTGGACATTATATACCCCCGTTCTGGCTCATCTTGCCGGCCGTCTGGGAATGGAGCCCGCTGATTGGCTAATCGTTCCCCATCCCTTGCGAGCTAGCGCAGCTAAGGTCATTCTCGCTGCGGGTCGCGCCAGGCTAACATGTCCTTCTCGGTGATTGGTGACTGGGCTCGTCGTGATGTGTGCGGCTTCTATGGTTTTCCTTAATCTCTTTTCCAGTCCTTGGTGGAGAACCTCGACGTTATTCCAGTTGGGGAGATGTCCGTGTGTATCTACGTGTACCACCAAGGAGTTGGAAGTTCTGTGGTGGCGTAGATCACTCTTGTGTTCGTACACTCTTTTTTCGATGCCACGCGATGACTCTCCGTAGTACGCGGCCGGACATCCTCCGCATGGAATTTTGTAGTCTCTCTGAGGAAGACATCCATCGAAACGTAAGAGAATATTCACTCCTACATCATTCTGCGTCCCCTTGCCACCTTCCATTCATATATATATATGTATATATATATATATATATATATATATATATATATTTATATATATATATATATATATATATATATGGGCAGGAGATTTTCTCATACATACTTCATTAAAAGTGATGGTTAATTGTGCCTATATTATTTTCTTAAATGTATTTTCCATGTCTTACTATGTTCCTTTGAAAGGCGATCATGTTTGCTTTATCAAGATTTTGGGTTCAAGGCCCTTCTTCAGTAGCTTTTAGAGATATTCTATCTGGTCAGGATAAGAATTATTCCAGTTTTACATAATAATGTTACTTTATATACATAAGTTTCTATACTTGCTCTACACTGGGGGAGGTTACCACTCACTTGGGAGAGATTACCTGGTAACTCAGGCAGAGATGAAATATCACATTCTAGATGAAGCCTCCGACTTCGTGTTGTCACAAAATGTCGTATGCTTGGGCTTGAGGCATTTTGTCTCGGGCTTGGATTTGTGAGGTTATGTCTCATGTTTGGGTTTGTGCTGGGGTTTATGCTTGGGAGGACCTAAGGTCATCTGCTTGTTTATTTAGATTTGGCCTCAACTCTTTAATGTGTAATGCTTGTAAGACTTTTCTTATTATTATTTTTTTTTGGGGGGGGGGGGGGAGTTCCTGATGTCAGGTGGTATGAAAGGCGACTGGATAACCTCATTTTTGTCATGCCAGTTTAGGTGGAGGGGAGGCTTTCACAGTTCCCTTGTACACAAGTAAACTTATAGATGGTATGTGATATCTGAAGTTCCTTTCCCTCTTGGCGGGGGCTTTTTTTAAGAAGGTGGTGGCTGGTCTTCCTTGCTTTATTATAAATCATCAAGTTAATTATTTTCCCTGGGTCCACTGACTTAATGTAGATTTATAATAGATGTTAATTTTTTTCTGTATCATGACAATTTTTATCATCTATGTACCAGCCGTCCATTATTTTCTTAGTCTGGTGGTCAATATCTTTCTCACTGAAACCACTTTTGATTAGTACTTGGATGGAGCCCTCGGTTTCATTTTGTATTTGTTTCCGTGTGCTACAGTGGTTGAATGCTCTTTGGCTGTAGGCACCGATGGTAGAGTCCTCATATCTCTGAGGGTACTAACTAGGACTATCATGGCAGTCTCCAGGGTTTGTGGTTTTAGTGTACACTTCTCTGTTAAAAGAATATGCAGTTTGTTTTACTAGGATGTCAAGGAAGGACAAAGCTATGCCAACGTCCTCCTCCACAATGAAGGTGAGAAACTTAAGTATATAAAGTAAAATCATTTAATAAAACACCGGAATAATTCTTATCCTGACCAGATAGAATACCTCTAAAAGCTACTGAAAAGGGTTTTGAACCCGAAATATAATAAACATGACCACCCACAGTGAAGTTATAAACCTCCTTTCAAAGGAACATAAGACAAACGAAAATACACTTAATAAAATAATAAATGCACAATTAGCCATCACTTTTGATAATACACACACACACACACACACACACACACACACACACACACACACACACACACACACACACACACACACACACACACACACACATATATATATATATATATATATATATATGTGTGTGTGTGTGTGTGTGTGTGTGTGTGTGTGTGTGTGTGTGTGTATGTGTGTGTGTGTGTGTGTATGTGTGTGTGTGTGTGCGTGCGTGCGTGTGTGTGTGTGTGTGTGTGTTTATATATATATATATATATAAATGTATATACATATATATATATATATATATATATATATATATATATATATATATACACACCAAGGACTACTATTACACAGGACGTGCGCACCCAGATCCCTGGGTCCACTAGCGGAGGCCATTGCTTTCTTTGTAACCTAACATTTTATATTGGACAAATATATCAAAACTAGAAACCTAACATTGTATATTGGACAAATATATCAACTATTGACTTATTCGATGCAGTATAAGTTAATATAAACTTTTATAGTGAAATAAGAAACTATTTTTAAGGCACTGTTATGCTTTGAAATGCCAATTTTAGCCGGACTTAACAGGTATTATTATATGAGGTTAGTGGACACCAGGGTTGGCGATTTTTTTTTTATCTTTTTACAAAATATAAATATATGTATGTATGTATCAAGGACTACTATTACACAGGACGTGCGCACCCAGAACCCTGGGTCCGCTAGCGGAGGCCATTGCTTTCTTTGTAACCTAACATTTTATATTGGACAAATATATCAAAACTAGAAACCTAACATTGTATATTGGACAAATATATCAAATATTGACTTATTCGATGCAGTATAAGTTAATATAAAATTTTATAGTGAAATAAGAAACTATTTTTAAGGCACCGTTATGCTTTGAAATGCCAATTGTAGCCGGACTGTACAGGTATCATTATATGATGTTAGTGGACACCCAGAGTTGGTGATTTCTTTATCTTTTTAAAACATATAAAAAATCGATTTTTTAAATCAGATTTATTTGATTTAAATAGATTTTTTTTATAGATTTTAGATATTGTGGGATTGCTATCTGATTGCTAAAGGACATTTTTAGCAGTGTTATATAGACTTGCCAGAATTATACAAGGAACGGTATAAGCCGTATGTGAGGACGGTATGCTCAGGTTCACTCGATTCCTCTAAGAGTTTTCTCATCTTGGTGACATTTGCTACATTGTCTGTCACAACACTTCCATTGTCACAACCAAAATCTTGATCAGCCTTCTTGATCGAATTTTGTACAAGTTGTAGAAGATATTCAGCAGTGTGAGGTTTCCTTGATGTGTCTATTGTGTCAACTAAATAAATCAGACCAGTGGATGTTGTTAGAGTGACACATATTATGGGCTCATTATGGATGTTAGACCACCCATCAATTGAAAGACATACAGCTTCATTATTCAGCGCAAGCTGGAGCTTGGCGTTAGTTGAATCCAGCCTTTGTGGTGTTCCCACGCATCTGTTTTCAGTTGTTTAAAAAATTATATTTTATTCTGTCTATTCGAACTTGGTTTCAATAGCCAACCAAAACATTATGGTGGCAGCGCAAAAACAATCTTGTCGGTGATTTTTTTTTTTTTTTTTTTTTTTTTTCATTGTGAACGTTCTGAAAAGACTAAATTGCAGCGCTGGACTTTCGCCGATCATATTAGTGCATGTTAGCGTCCGTCCTTTTTCTCCCATTTTCATTCCACAGGCTTCAGGATTTGCTTAGTTGTGAGAAGTAATAGTGCTTTCTCACTTTGGACCAGTGACTTTTTATTTATATAAAAAAAAGCGGTATTCAGGAACATTGTGGTTGCAGAGCGCGCTGAGTGATTTTATTGGACGACGTTTCCCCCGACAATCTTCGTGTCCGGCCTTCTTTTGGACTGATATCGCCGTCTGCTTTTGCGGGACGGTCTTCTCTGGTCGCTTAGTGGCTTGCAGTTTGAATTGCTAATTGGATGAGGAAAGATTCGTGTTTGAAATTGGTCGGCGTCTCAAGCGGCCCTTGTGTATTCGCCGGCTTATGCTACGCGTCCGCAGACATTAGCTACCTTTGTTACTTACCAGTATTGTATAATTTTTTGCCTTAGGCATACCTGTATTGTCCTTTTTTTTTTTAGATTTTGTGGATATATTGTTTATACATATATCTAATATCTACCGGTCGTGCCTTGGGCGGCCATTTGTATGACGTCACTCTTTTTTTACCGTTTGAAATGTAACTCCCCTCAGTGACGTCTTGTGTACACTTACGTATCAGTGCATTATATATTTTTTGACGTATATTTTGCTAATTACGGTCTTAATATATTTTTTCTTCATTATTTGCTATATGTATTGCATTGTTTCTGTGTTTCAGTGCTACTGTTTGTGTGAATTGTATCATTATCTTACGTTCGTGTCCCATGTCCATGTGATTTCTCTATATTATTTTTTTTCACATTTTTTCACATTTTTCTCATTTTTTCACATGCTTTGTGCTAGTGTGTTGTATTTACATTATTTTCTGCTGGGTGTCGGTGTTTTCGTATGTTATTACGCAGTGGGTTACAGTTGTCAAATCCTATCATGTCTAAGTCAAAGAGGCCTTCGTTTATCGGTTCACAAAACTCATCTGAGACAATGGCTCACAAATTGACGTTGCTGCATCAAGACCCGTCGGTTATGAAATTCTCTGGTCAAGATCCTCATTATAGGGCGACTGATTTTATCCGCCAATGTGAGGACTCCATAGTGCATTCCAATGTTTCGACGGGGCCTGAAAAGATCTCCTTTGTGAGGTCCCAGCTTGTGCCAAATTCTCTAGCATCGGAGTTACTTTCGGCGTCGTGTTTAGATCCCAAATCTCTGGATTACAATTATGACATCTTTAGGTCTAACTTCCTTAAACTTTTTTCAGATACCCCTGGTGGTGGTTCGTTCCATTGGTGCTTCAAACTGGCTGATACTCTCGTATCCCAACTGAGCACTCTTGATTATAGACGGGTGCAAGCTCAGGCCAGTATAATTGTTGTTGATGCTTTAGAGTCACTTTCACATTCAGATTGGGTAGATAATGGCAATATCACTTTAGATAGATTTCGTCTTATTTTAGAATTTCTGCTTTACATTCTTTTTTTTTTCTTTTTTGTGCCTTCTGAGAGAAGAGCTGCATCTTCTCTCATGTATAAGACTGATGAGACTCTATTGTCTTTTGCGACAAAGCTTTCCTGTAAACTAGGGGAAGTGCCTGCTAGTTCCTTGTGTATTAGCAATGCTCTTCAACATGCCCATGTCTCTTGTTCTCCTCAGCCCTCTCAGTCTAGTTCCTACTCATAGTTCCCCTCAATCTACAGTTACCCCCCTCCCCTGTTATGTACCTTTTGTAACAAGTCTGGTCATTCGAGCGAATTTTGTTACCGCCGTAGGCGCCAGGTACACAAGTCAAGACTGTCCCCTGTTCGCAGGAGTGTACCTACTGTTTCTTCTAATCTGTCGCATGACCTTTCTAGAGTAGAACCTCAAGGTAGACTCAGTTATTGCCATATCCATGGTCATTGTAAACAATCGACTGATCAATGTTTCAAGGTTTTGAAACTTAGGGATGAGACTTCTCACCAGCCTCGTCAATCCCATTTTCACCAGCGCGTGTTTCACAACCCAAAGAGTTGACCAGCAATGTTCGGTCTCAAATAATTCCCTTTGTGGCAGTTGAGTCTTCTCAATTACTTACTTTTTAATTTCTTACTAGGGATACGCCTCTTTCTGTCACTGTAGATACTGGTGCAGAATGTAGTCTCTTAAGTAGAAAGGCTTATTTTGCGCTACGAGAATTGTATAATATCCCTTTATCTCCCTTTTGTAATAATTTGCATTCTATGCAAGGCTCTCCCTTGCTTGTTCTCGGATCTGTTTGTCTTCCCTTACAGTTTCCCTCGCATGCTACAGTCTTCAATGTCACTTTTGTTGTTGTCTCTGGCATTGCCCTTAAGTGTGATTGTCTCTTGGGTATTGATGCTCTTACAGCTCATGCCATAGATATTTCTCCTAGTCGCCGTGTAGTGACTTTCTGCAATTTTGATATCTCTGCATCGGATAGGCCAGTTTCTGTTTGTGATTCTACTGTGCTTGATCAGTCCGCACATGTGCCTGTACTAACTTCTACGCGCTCTAACCCTGTTTCTCATTGTGCTACTGTTGTTATAGGAGAGCATCTTATTGAACCTTCAAGTTCTGCTCGAGTTCCGGTGCGCGTCTCAGGTGCCCCGATAGGGTCTGGCGTTCTCTCTTTGCCTGACTCTATTAGTATTCGTCGGCTTGCCCTAGAAGGAACTCTCTCCACTGTTCGCGAGGATCATGTCACCACGGCGATGGTAACCAATGTCACGGGTGCTCCTATTCCTCTCTCTCCTGGCAGTCACTTAGGCTCCTTTGAGGTGGTACACGTTGCTCCTTTCCAGGACTCGCCTATTATAGCAGCTTCTGTACGTCTCCTCCTACACGTGACCCTGCTCACTTAGCTTCTGAGTTTGCCACATTTGTAGGCGAGATTGATTTTCCTGAAGAGTCGCCTCGTCTCCTTGACCTGTTAGTTACTCACCGTCGGGCTTTGGCTTTACCAGGTGATCCGTTAGGGGTTACGGACCGTGTCCTGTGTACGTCCCCTCTTACAGGCTACCTCACTCTCGTCGGCTTATAGCCCAGTCCTTGGTTGACGATTTATTGCGTGAAAGTGTTGTACAGGAGTCCCACTCAGAGTGGAACTCGCCTCTTCTCCTGATGCCTAAGAAAGATGAACCTTTTCGTCCTGTTGTTGATTACAGGAAAGTCAATGAGGTCACTCTTCTAGACCATTATCCTCTGCTTATCTTAAGCGAGCTTCTTCAGTCCATTGGCACTGGTAATACGGTGTTCACCACCTTAGATTTAAAAGCAGGTTTTTGGCAGATACCCCTGGAGGAGAAGTCTCGTAAAATCACGGGGTGTTATTGTTTGTGTTATGTGCGTCTACTGCTTGGGAGTGTGGTTGTGGGCATGAGTTGTATGTTAATGGAAGGTTTCTTGATGTATATGTTCGCTGCTTCGGCCACAGGAAGTGACCTCTCCCAGTGTTCGGCCAATGTACGACCTGTAATTACCAACCATTGTTACTCCCTCCCTGAGGATGACCGAGTAAGGTCGAAATACGTATCAGAGAAATTAAAAAAGAGAAAACCGCACCTAATGTCTTTTGGACACCTTCTCAGCTATTTGGAACCAACACAGAAACTTGTTGCACGAGAGAAACTAAAGCTTCAATATAAACTCAACAAACTCCTACCAAATATATATATATATATATATATATATATATATATATATATATATATATATATATATATATAAATATATGAATAAATAATATATATATATATAATAATATTACAATTATACACAATGTGCACATGATTACAATAATTAATAAAACAATGAACAACAAATCATACGACAACTTTACAAAGAGGGGGAAACACACAATTCCCCAAATAAGTAACACACCAGTACAATGTACGACATTTTGTACTACACACCATGCCAACACATCGCTCGGCCCGCACCACACGGTGACCTCACCGAGCAAACAAGAAAAAAAAAGAACTGACCGAGGCAAAAAGAATCCAAAATACACAAGGAAAAACCACACACATACCACATATGCAACAGTGGCAGACAAAAGTGTGGGAAAAATGGATACAATAGCACACCCAATACATTAAATAAACACATACATAATTAATTACATTTAAACAATACATACAAACAGAAAAAGGAACATAAGAATGGCGCCAGTTAACAAAAATACAAATACAGAAATTGCCGGACATCCGGGACATGATACTTAACATCTAAACACGACAAAATAGAATTCAAGATAGTACACTTAAGAGCTAAACAATATTTACACATTATAACCAAGAAAGGGACACACAAAAAAATAGTAAATATCACATAGAATACATAACAATACACAATGAAATTTAGGTAATTACAGGACCACTTGACCTAAGGTCATAATTATGAGGGGTAGATAAACAAGGCATAGTTCTTACAGTGGGCCCTGGAGGAGGCCGGGTAAAGGCAGGGATAGGCACTTGAGTCTTCTTGAGCCTATCAGAGTGTAAAATCTCGCTGAGGCCTGTAGATGGGTAAAAAATCCTGAACTTGTTAGGGTGTAGGCGTTCAGTCACCAAAAGGGGGCCCTCAAATTTACAATTCAATTTCGACTGGCGATCAGGCATGCTTTTGAAAACATGATCACCAACACCGATGGTCACAGGTTTTGCACGAGCATGTTGTTGTTTCAACATGTCGGCCTTTGAAACATCCAGGTTATCTCGTACAGAATTATAAATGGCATGCATCACATGACTCTGGATTTTACTATAGTCATCTAAATTGTAGAGGGGACGAGCAGGGCTGTCAAGCACATCATATGGGAGCCGTTTCTCAACTCCAAAGATAACATAATGAGGCGTTTTGACCATGGAAACATTAATGGTGCTATTGATACAAGCACTGACATGGGGAAGCCAATCCTCCCAAGACTCATGAAAATTACTAGCAAGGTGACGGAGGATCTCTAAAATTTTCCTGTTCGTCCTCTCCACAAGACCATTGGACGCTGGATGATAAGCAGTCACGAACGTCTGTTTGATGCCGTAACGTTCGCAAGTACCTGCCAAAACCTCGTTCCTAAATTCCGTCCCATTATCACCAAGGAGCACCGAAGGAGTGGTGTATGAACACAACACATGGGAAACTAAAGCATGAGCTACAACTGGTGCAGATTTGTTACGTAAGGGGGCTAAGACTACAAAACGACTAAAATGATCCACGCACACAAGGACATACACAGAGCCTTGCGTGCTACGAGGCAGTTGCAAAAGACCTATAGCCACAGTCTGAAAAGGGTGAGAAGGAGTAGGGTACTTTAAGATGGGAGCAGTGCTCGTAGAACCTTTTTTCTGGGCACAAGAACTACACCGGGCTACATGAGAGGTAATGTCTAGTCGCATTTTAGGCCAATAATACTTCTTCCGTGCCATAGCCAGAGTTTTGTCACGACCTGGGTGACCAGCCTGAGGGGCATCATGAGCAAGGGACAAAACAACGGGAACTAGAGACTCAGGGATCACTAGCTGTGCCACATCTTGCTCAAACATTTCCACATTACAAATGAGAACCTTGTCCTGCAGGGAAAATTGGGACAGAGGTACTGGTAAAGCTGGTAAGTTGGAATCATCACCAGACTCCAAAGCGTAAATGACAGCAGACCAAACAGGGTCTTCACGCTGAGCTTTGGCCAGATCCTGCAGGGAAAAATTATGAATCGCGGTAACAGCAGCAACAGGGATATTCCGTGAAAGTGCATCAGCAACGTGGTTCGCACGCCTGGGGATATGCTTAAGGGTTGGATTGAATTCCTCGATCGTGAGGAAACATCTGGCTAGGCGGCCAGACAGATTCTTGCCCTTAAAAAGCTGAGTGACAGCAGTGTGGTCCGTGTAGACTGTAATAGGATTTCCAAAAACGATATCACGGAAGTGCTTTAAAGCCCACACCACTACCAGGGCCTCTAAATGAGTAACAGAGTAACGGGACTCAGGCTTATTAAGAATGCGACTAGCATATGCAATAACATGAGGTCTACATCCATCTACTTGTTGCATGAGTACAGCTCCAATACCTGTACCAGAAGGATCCGTACAAATGGTAAAGGGGATACTATAATCAGGGAAGGCCAACACAGGCGCTTCAGTAAGAGCAAGCTTCAAGGAATCAAAACTTGTCTGATGGACATCACGCCACTGGAAGGAAGAGTCCTTCTTGAGAAGGCGAGTGAGAGGGGAAGCAATTGAAGCAAAGTCTTTAATGAATGCACGATAGTATCCTGCAAGTCCAAGGAAGGAACGTACATTTTCAACCGACTTTGGTATAGGGAAGTCCTTGACTGCCTTGATCTTTTCACCTGTGGTATGGATACCATGTTTGTCTACAACATGACCTAGGAACTGGATACTAGCCTTGAAAAAGGAACATTTGGGTAAGTTGAGATTCAACCCAGCTTCAGCAAAACGTTGCAAGACCATGGACAACTTAGAAAAGTGGCTATCCACATCTTTGGAAACTAGAATCAAATCATCCAGGTAAACAAAAAGTCCATTCCCAACTAAGCCATGAAAAATGGAGTCAACTAAGCGCTGGTAAGACAAAGGAGTATTCCGCAAACCCATGGGGCAACGAAGCCATTCATAGTGCCCACTGGGAGTCGAGAAGGCCGTGATTTTACGAGACTTCTCCTCCAGGGGTATCTGCCAAAAACCTGCTTTTAAATCTAAGGTGGTGAACACCGTATTACCAGTGCCAATGGACTGAAGAAGCTCGCTTAAGATAAGCAGAGGATAATGGTCTAGAAGAGTGACCTCATTGACTTTCCTGTAATCAACAACAGGACGAAAAGATCCATCTTTCTTAGGCATCAGGACAAGAGGCGATTTCCACTCTGAGTGGAACTCCTGTACAACACTTTCACGCAATAAATCGCCAACCAAGGACTGGGCTATAAGCCGACGAGAGTGAGGTAGCCTGTAAGAGGGGACGTACACAGGACACGGTCCGTAACCCCTAACGGATCACCTGGTAAAGCCAAAGCCCGACGGTGAGTAACTAACAGGTCAAGGAGACGAGGCGACTCTTCAGGAAAATCAATCTCGCCTACAAATGTGGCAAACTCAGAAGCTAAGTGAGCAGGGTCACGTGTAGGAGGAGACGTACAGAAGCTGCTATAATAGGCGAGTCCTGGAAAGGAGCAACGTGTACCACCTCAAAGGAGCCTAAGTGACTGCCAGGAGAGAGAGGAATAGGAGCACCCGTGACATTGGTTACCATCGCCGTGGTGACATGATCCTCGCGAACAGTGGAGAGAGTTCCTTCTAGGGCAAGCCGACGAATACTAATAGAGTCAGGCAAAGAGAGAACGCCAGACCCTATCGGGGCACCTGAGACGCGCACCGGAACTCGAGCAGAACTTGAAGGTTCAATAAGATGCTCTCCTATAACAACAGTAGCACAATGAGAAACAGGGTTAGAGCGCGTAGAAGTTAGTACAGGCACATGTGCGGACTGATCAAGCACAGTAGAATCACAAACAGAAACTGGCCTATCCGATGCAGAGATATCAAAATTGCAGAAAGTCACTACACGGCGACTAGGAGAAATATCTATGGCATGAGCTGTAAGAGCATCAATACCCAAGAGACAATCACACTTAAGGGCAATGCCAGAGACAACAACAAAAGTGACATTGAAGACTGTAGCATGCGAGGGAAACTGTAAGGGAAGACAAACAGATCCGAGAACAAGCAAGGGAGAGCCTTGCACAGAATGCAAATTATTACAAAAGGGAGATAAAGGGATATTATACAATTCTCGTAGCGCAAAATAAGCCTTTCTACTTAAGAGACTACATTCTGCACCAGTATCTACAGTGACAGAAAGAGGCGTATCCCTAGTAAGAAATTAAAAAGTAAGTAATTGAGAAGACTCAACTGCCACAAAGGGAATTATTTGAGACCGAACATTGCTGGTCAACTCTTTGGGTTGTGAAACACGCGCTGGTGAAAATGGGATTGACGAGGCTGGTGAGAAGTCTCATCCCTAAGTTTCAAAACCTTGAAACATTGATCAGTCGATTGTTTACAATGACCATGGATATGGCAATAACTGAGTCTACCTTGAGGTTCTACTCTAGAAAGGTCATGCGACAGATTAGAAGAAACAGTAGGTACACTCCTGCGAACAGGGGACAGTCTTGACTTGTGTACCTGGCGCCTACGGCGGTAACAAAATTCGCTCGAATGACCAGACATGTTACAAAAGGTACATAACAGGGGAGGGGGGTAACTGTAGATTGAGGGGAACTATGAGTAGGAACTGTAGACTGAGAGGGCTGAGGAGAACAAGGGACATGGGCATGTTGAAGAGCATTGCTAATACACAAGGAACTAGCA
>NC_134783.1:1002500-1007500 GCF_046742065.1 Oratosquilla oratoria
CCCGCGTTAAGCTGGCGGGGGACGCGACCTAGCGTGACCATTGTTCCCAGATGCGCGTCATCACGTGACCCAGATGCGCGTCATCACGTGACCCAGATGCTAGCATCTGATTGGATGACGCGCTACGATGAACCAGCAGGGCGACTAGCCCGCCCCGGACAATACGCAGATTATCTCTGACTACGCTACCAGGCGGTCGTGGTCAAGCAAGTGCTGGTTCAGGACATAAAGAGTAAGTGTGATAGTCTATTCACAGTGTCGATTAGTTCTCTCCCCCATTCAGCCTCCGATACACATTTCATATTCTGTGCTACAAATAAAGAGCCAACAAATTTCTACGTGTTTTAGTCATTGAGCCTAACCATTCGGACACTTTACCATAGTGGTGGCAAGCGGTGGTTAGAGTTTGACTAACTCGTGTATACGTCCCTTTCCTATTACTCAGTGAACATACATACAAATTACAAAGTCTACACTCTCCAAATACTCAGTGCACATACAGGAGTGCTAGCTAGAGCTAGGCCGGTTATTTCATTGCCATGTCGCGGCGTACGAGTGTACCCGTCAGCAACCAGGCGAGGGCACTGCAGGCGGCTGCAGATGTCCCAATATTCATTTCATCAGGGATCAATTATCATCCCACTACCAATCTGCCTGCTTGCACGGACGCGCAATCATGGCTCGCCCTGTTAGATGAAAGGTGGTCCTCCGAGATCCCGGAGGCAGACAAAATCGCCGTCACTCAGCAGAAAACTGCCGGTGATGCCGCGATTGCCGCTCGGTTAGCCAAAAGTGGGCATCCTGATGATTGGAACGCGTTCAAACTAGCGTTCCGCACTTTTTTCTACGCGCCCGCGTCGGCTGGCGCTTTAGCTGATCGTTTGGCGGAAGCAACTATGCATCCAGCCGAAACACTCACTTCATTCGCGCTTCGTCTGGCCGACATGGTCTCGGCCTACACGGTGTATCACCCAGAGCGCGATGAGTGGGCTAATTTTACTGCGGTAACCCGCATTAAACGGGCTATGCCCTCTCAATTCGGCACCACCCTCACCTCAGACCAGCAAGCGTCCATTGTTGCCATTCTCCATGCGGCCATTGACTATGCCCATCGGCATCCTTGTTCGGTCAAGACGGTCTACGCAGGCGGTGCCGATTCCCCTATGGCTTTGTACCCAGCCGCACCTGCCGTGACCCACCAATACCCGGCCACAGACGTCTTTTCCCACTCAACTTCACAATCACATAACATTTCCACTGTACACAGAGTCCCAGGCTCTTCCTCTCCTCGCAATCTGCGAGAGTCAGAGACACCCTCTCGCTATTCGCAAGAGGTGGAGGTGCGCCCTCGCCATGAGCGAGAGATCGCAACGCGCCCTCACGAGGAAGCCATGCACTCGACTCACAGACATGGGGGACAAAGGAACACGTGGAAGCGTCCCCGGGGCCGTGGTAATCGCAATAGGTGGCGTCCATACTCCACCCATTGCAAGAAAGCAGGACACGCGACTGATGTGTGTTATTATAGAACACGCGGTCGACCTACCACGTGTTGCAAGTCTTGCGGGGGTGTAGGGCGAATTCGGGAGACTGAGTTTAGTGTCGGTCATGAGGCTCAGAGGGGTCTTGCAGCGAGTGGCTCGTCAAAAAACGGCCAGCGCAGGAGTGTCCACAATCCAAGGTGACGGTTGAACAGCAGTCGGCAGTGACAATTGTTCACGTCGATTTAGCTAGCTCCCGTACGCCGAGTGGAAGCTTAACCATGGTCGCAGTTACCTTGTTAGAGCCACTCGCGCGTAGGTCTATTTGTGCCCTCTTGGACACGGGAGCGGCGGTGTCTCTTATCCATAAGAGCATTTTGCCTACCGCCATGGAAGGCTCCCAGGTCGGTACCACTAGAATCATAGTGGCCGACGGGTCGGAGATGCCAAATCTTGGCAAGGTAGATGTTCCTATTGATCTAGCTGGTTTTTCGTTCCACCATCCTTTCTTTATCATCCCTGCTGAAGGTTTGCCGGCCAAAATTATCTTAGGGTTTGATTTCCTCGCGGCGCACAAAGTGACGTTGACGTTCAGTCCTTTAACATTCCAAGTTAAGGGCAAGGATATTCCCGTAATCCTTGCGGGGACGGCTCAGCACTCACCGCCATTCATCGCCGTGTGCGAGGAGCGTCATAGTTTCCAGCGGGAAAGTGAAACTCCCACTTTCCCGGTTAAGTCAATCGAACATCAGTGGGTGCCTGGGTTCTCAGGGGGAACCGTAGGATTGATGCTCGAGAGGGCAAACGAGCTCGCTCCCGCAGGTCAGGTTTTCTCGGCGCTGTTTACAGCACGCCCATATGCCGAAGGCGCCAACCTGCTCGGCCAGGGAGTAGTAGAGCTGATCAGGATGGAAGATGGCAAGGCATGGTGTAAAGTTCCATTCCTGAACTTGGGCCCGGACACCCATGAGGTTCGTAAGGACCAGGTGGTCGGAGACATTTCCCTCTTAGGGGAGATTGCGCTAATAGACGGTGGAACTAACGTCTCGGTGGGAATGGTCCAGGCGTCTAACGTAGTGGATGGCTCTCGCGTACACAAGTTACGTGTGGAAGTAGGGAAAATTTTCCCTAATAGGCATGGCAGGGAAAGTATGGCTCTGACCTCTTTAGTGGTCAAATATGCCGATGTTTTTGCCTTACCGGGGGATCCACTTACCGTGACGCCTCACTTCTTACACGAGATTCGGACATTTGGACCGCCAGTCTACCGCAAATCTTATCCCTTCCCTGAGAAGTATAGAGGTGAGATTAGAGACCTCATTGGGGATATGCTCAGTAAGGGGATCATTCGCCCATCTCGTTCTCCTTACAATGCTCCTATTGTTCCGGTTGTGAAGAAGGACAAAACCCTTCGTCTTTGTCTTGATTTTCGTGCTCTAAATAGACACGTGGTTGATGATAGGTTCCCTCTCCCCCACATCGATTCGATGCTGCGCAGTCTCGGCTCCAGCGTCATTTTCTCTCTGCTTGACTTAAAGCAGGGTTATCTCCAGATCCCATTGACGGAGAGCAGCTGCGAGAAAACGGCATTCTCGACTCCCGAAGGGCATTACGAGTTCACGTCTCTGCCCTTCGGGTTAAAGGACGCTCCATCCTGTTTTCAAAGGGTGATGAACCAGGTACTAACGGGGCTGTTATGGGTCAGTGCGATGGTGTACATGGACGATATAATTGTTCTGGGTACGTCCTGGGTCGACCACCTCAAGAATCTTGAGGATGTCCTTAGGAGGTTGCAAGAAGCAAACCTCTCATTGAGGCTGGAGAAATGT
This sequence comes from Oratosquilla oratoria, assembly GCF_046742065.1. Lineage (NCBI taxonomy): Eukaryota > Metazoa > Arthropoda > Malacostraca > Stomatopoda > Squillidae > Oratosquilla > Oratosquilla oratoria. Next base: position 1,005,811 of record NC_134783.1, read on the forward strand.
CATTTCTTCCAGAAGGAGGTCGCTTACCTAGGCCATGTAATATCCCAGGAAGGGGTAAAGCCCCAGCCAGAGAAAGTCCAAGCCATCAAAGCTTTCCCCCGGCCAACGCGTCGGAAAGAGTTGCTTTCCTTTTTGGGATTGGCGGGATATTACCGCAAATTTATCCCGCACTTCGCGGCCATTTCGTTGCCCCTAATAGATATGACAAAGGATGACGTCGCAGGGAAGCACAACAATCGTTTGCTTGGTGCATGGACACCTCCTCAGTTGCATGCGTTTGAGTCCCTCAAGCATCATTTGTCGTCAACGGTGGTCCTTCCATACCCCAACTTTTCCAAACCGTTCTTACTCACCACCGATGCTAGTGCCTCGGCTATCGGGGGCGTGCTTCAGCAAGAGGGCGAAGGAGGTGCGAGACGTCCACTCTCGTACTTCAGTCGCACGCTGAACACGCATGAGAGACGGTACAGCACCGTGGAGAGAGAAGCGTTAGCGGCAGTGTACGGTCTCACGGTTAACCGCCCACTAATCATGGGCTATCCTGTCCGGTTGATGAGTGATCACAGGCCATTGGTCTGGCTCTTCACTGTTAAGGGCACAAACACTCGGATCCTCCGGTGGCAGATGGCCATCGCCGACTTCGACATCCAGGTCGAGTACATACCTGGGAGACTCAACATTGTTGCGGACGCACTCTCTCGGATACGGGGGGCTGACCACCCTATAGATGACTTCATAGTTTCGGCCGTAACCACGGGTGGCCGAGGGAACTCATGCACAACTACTGAGGAGGATACCATCACCTGGAACCAGGTTGAGATCTGAAAGGATCAGGATACACACCCTGATTGGGGTCGAGTAAAACAGTACCTCAAAGGAGTGACGTCAGAAGTGCCAAAGATCCCGCGCCTAAGAGTGCCAATCGGGGAGTTCCGACTCCTCCCCGACGGACTCCTATATCATGCGCGTAGGAATGCATACCAGTTGGAAGAACTTCGCCTGGTATGCCCTGATGGAGCAAAGGCGGCAGCGTTACGTATCGCCCATTGCCTTCCGATGGCCGGCCATGGCGGAATCCAAGTTACTCTGGAACGCCTACAGAAGTTTGCATTCTGGCCTAAGATGTCGGAGGATGTGAAGGATTTTATCAAAAAATGCAAAATCTGCATTACTTGCAAACCTTCCTATGACCTCCCAGCTCCACTTAGACAGTTTCCTGACGTGAAAGCTCCATTTGAGAGAGTGCACGTTGATCTCATTGGTCCACTAACCACCACGCTAACTGGTGCGAAGTACATCCTGACCGTAGTCGATGTACTAACCCGCTTCCTGGTCGCTGTACCTATTAATTCAAAGGAAGCGAGGACAGTAGCCCGTGCCTTTCTACAACACGTCCTGGCCATACATGGCGCTCCAAGGCAGGTAATCTCAGATGGCGGTGGTGAATTCATGAACGAGACGTTCAAAGAGGTGATGCCGATGGCAAACATCAGCCACCACAAAATCACCCCTATGCATCCCTCGAGTAATGGCATAGTGGAAAGGGTAAATGGTACAATAATTAAGATATTACGGTCCCTACTACAGGATAATCAAACCGGCTGGGACCAGATGCTTCCTCTGGCGGTGTTGGCGTACAATTCCGCGTACCATAGAGTCCTCAGAGATTCCCCTCATTTTCTCCTTTTTC
>NC_134783.1:1012500-1020000 GCF_046742065.1 Oratosquilla oratoria
TCTTCACTCATTCTTTCCATGTGTCCAAACCATCCTAATATTCTTTCATCAACCCTATCTCCCAAATCCTTTTTCACCCCTGTTCTCCTCCTCACCTCCTCATTTCTCACTCTATCCAGCCTAATAACCCCCACCATACTTCTCAGACACCTCATCTCAAACACATTCAAACTCCTTCTCTCTTCTTCTCTTATGTTCTACGTTTCTGCCCCATACAGTGCTGTTGGCACAATCACTCCTTCATACAGTCTCCTCTTCGCATCCATTCCCAAATGTCTATTCCTCATTACACTCTTTAATCCACCAAGGCATTTACTCGCTTCTCTCAATCTACATTCTACCTCCACCTTCACTCCACCTTTTCCTGCTACACTTGCACCCAAGTATCTAAAACTATCCACTTCCTCCAGTCGCTCTCCCTTAATGTTCACTTCCAGTCTACTGCCACTTTCACCCCTTGTACATCTCATCACCTTACTTTTACCCACATTTATCTTTAGCTTTCTTCTATCACATACTCTCCCAAACTCTGCCACCAGCTTCCTCAATCCCTCCTCTGACCCTGCCACAAGCGCAGTGTCGTCCGCAAACAACAGCTGGCTCACCTCCCACTTTTCTCCATAATAATAGTAATAATAACAATAATAATAATAAAAATAATAAAAATAATAATAATAATATAAAAAAAAAAAATAATAATAATAATAATAATAATAATAATAGTAATAATAATAATAGTAATAATAATAATAATAATAATAATAATAATAATAATAATAATAATAATAATAATAATAATAATAATAATAATAATAAATAATAATAATAATAATAATAATAATAATAATAATAATAATAATAATAATAATAATAATAATAATAATAATAATAATAATAGTAATAATAATAATAATAATAATAATAATAATAATAGTAATAATAATAATAGTAATAATAGTAACAATAATAATAAAAGTAATAATAATAATAATAATAATAATAATAATAATAATAATAATAATAATAATAATAATAATAATAATAATAATAATAATAATAATAATAATAATAATAATAATAATGATGATGATGATGATAATAATAATAATAATAATGATAATGAGAAGAAGAAGAAGAAGAAGAAGAAGAAGAAGAAGAAGAAGAAGAAGAAGAAGAAGAAGAAGAAGAAGAAGAACAACAACAACAACAACAACAACAACATAATCAAAAGTCTGATTGGCCCGAGAGTGAAATGCGCAAAGAAACAAAGAAAAACAGAGATTGGGTGTCAGTCAAAATTACCCTAAAACTGACTAATAAAATACATGGGACAGGACTGCAAAAACTGGGACTACCTGCATTAGAGAATTGAAGAGAGAGAGCTGATGTGATTGTGATATTCAGAAAAAAAAATAGGACAATGAACAGGGACGGTTTGTTGGTACGAGATGAAAATAAGATTACAGATAAAAAGGGAAAAATTCTTAAAAGGTGTCAGTATACACATCTTCCGCATAGATGTGTCGATATGGGCACTAAGATGTAAGTCAGGCCAAGAACATAATACAAATTTAAGGAAAAATTGACAAATAGAGATTTAGAGACGAGTCCATGAGTACAGCACTAACAACGTATACTACAATTAGGTAAATGTACCTAGGCGCGCTCGCACACACACACACACACACACACACACACACACACACACACACACACGCACGCACGCACGCACACACACACACACACACACACACACGCGCGCGCACACACTCACACACACATTGTATGGGATAAAAGAACCAGAGGACATAGAAAAAATGAGAGACTTCTTGAAAGATTATTCACTGATTCGTAGATCAACATGGTAAGAAGAAATAGTACATTCTGACAACACAAGCAAATCTAAAATCAGGTTTGATTGACGGAAACACAGTAGTGGGACCACACGAACATGAACTCTTGTTGTACATATTACAATGACGTAAGTACTTCATGCATACACAAAACACCTATGTACTTCTCAATATGTGATGAAACTTGAAGTGAAGGCCGACTTTATTGTTAGCAGTTGAACCTATGGCCAACAAACAGATTAGAAATGCAACGAAAGACAGAAGAAGACATGATTCAAGTTCACAGACATTTTGTACAAGATACGAGTACATACTATTTCGTGATTGAAAAAGGGAAGATAACATTCAAATGACATATCCACCCAGCTAAGGACATTCTAATGTCAACTAGTGTATTATATTACAGCTAGATAACAATTTACAAATCTATCGAGGCTGTAAAATAACGATCATACAATTAAATATTCGTGAGCGACCATGACCGATACCATCTTGGCAAATAAGAGAACTACAATGAAGAGACGTTCCATTGACGTTAGATACGTTGAGGGTGTAGAGATAGTCTTTGGTGAAACAAATGAACCGTTGTAAGAGATGAGGTGGGGCCAATGACACCTATATTCTCTGATTTATTGGTGGTTTTCTTCAGTGTGGAAGACGTGGGATCACGTACTATTCCAACATGCCTTGTTTGTTTACAAGTCGTAGCCCGTTTCAGAGATGTCTTTGTGTCTTTAGGCATCTTATTCGGTTTGGTGGTGAACACTCTTATTTATGTGAGGGGGAAATTCTTTTAAATGAAATGGGAACTGATGAAATGAAAAATCGATATAATTAGATAAATATCTATCACACTTCAGTATGGCATTCATGGCATAGTCCTCGATGTAGTAGGAATTCATACAAGTAAACTTGTTTTTGATATTCTTTCCTCAATGTTTAACATAATGATAATCTATGGTAGTTGGTATGAAACCACTTATTGACAAACCATCTAACGTGAGCAAAAATAGAAAATATAGGAAATGCGTAAAATTGAAATCGAAATACGCCTCTACGATAATGAAAGAAGTTAAGATTGAGACCGTGAACAGAAAACCTATTTTATATTTTTTGTCCTCTTCATGTAGAAGTTCTCTACTAGATGCTTGAGTGCTGACTGTTTGGGATTCGACTTGCCTATCTCTGGCTTCTTATTTTCATACTTTGGCGCCCTAGTCCATTCGCCCACATGGCTATCTTTACACAAAATCTTACATGGCTCAGTTGTTATCTGTTAAGTCTGGTTCACACGAATAATGTGACATAGAACTCCCGATTTCCGTGCTGCGGCAGCATTCTTTGTAAACAAGCTCTGTCGTGAAGATAGTCATCTTGTTCCCGACACAGGACCCCACAGGAAACTTTTGTAGCCTTCTCAAGTCGAAATTACCTTATACATAATGTCTGACGAGTTGGTGTGGCCTAAATGTGTGTTAAAACCCCTGTGCGAATTGGCAGAAGCTGTTCACCGAAATAGCCCTGGAAATCAAGAATCAGTATCCAATAATGAGCAAGATTTTTTTTTAATATACATGATAGAAAGATACGTGTAGGTAATTGTGCAGCCAATTATATATAGTGGTAAACCAGGTGGTGTTTATTAACACTAACTAGTATGAGACTGCCGCAAGGTGCGCTGCCGCTGGCAGGAATAAACTCCAGTATCATGTGAACAACGAGTCTAGCAACATTGCTCGTGTAAACAGAGCTATACTGCTTAAAGGTCGCACTGATGTTACCAGTTTCACCTCAGTTATTTCTATATCTGTATTTCTGAGAGGTTGAATATCTTTACATTATCTTTTGTCCCAAGTACTTGTATATAGTTTTCTTTGTTTGAAGGTCAGCTAAGAAAGTTTACAAAGAGGTGGTGAATATTTGCTTGGTCACTTTTTGATAAAATAATGCAAAAATAAATTCTAATTATTACGCATTGTGATAAAAAGACCTATCAAAATATCGGTAGCAGACGTTCTTTTTCGTCGCCGATCTTCGGCTGTTCTCGTAAGGCTCTATCGACTGTGACGTCAATCTCGCTGTTCACATTCTGATGCATGGCATATGCGTGCACTATAAAATGCCCTACTGCACTCTCAACTTGATCAGTGATATGTCATATTTCGTGTGTTAGCAGTTTTTTTTATCAAGTATTTAGTTCAAAAAGTGTTTATTGTGTCGCCGCAAAATGCAACAGTGATTCGACGAAACTTTCTGCTGCGGATGGACTTCATTTTCATTCTTTTCCGAAAGATGCTTTTCGCAAAAGGGACTGGATCATTCGGTGCAGATGGCACGAGTCGTGGAAACCTGGATTGAAAGAGAAACTCTGTTTAAAAAACAACAACAACAACAATACAACACGAAGGCCATGGTGAAATTTACCAAACATGTCTGCACGAGGTCGTTGAAAGGAAGACAAATCCATATGTAACTTCAAACATCTCTTTATGTAATTTTGCTATGGTAATCCAGGCACAAGGGGGCTGAATTCACATTGAGAATGGTAAAATGCATGTATGGTGATTGAAAATTATCATTATTGATTTTCCACTTTCAGACTACTACTTGCTGCCCCTCATTTCAATGAAAATTCCTGTAAAAGCAGAAAACTCGAAAATATGGAGAGACGTAGTGGGCTATACGTTATCCCAAAGCCAAAGCAGGTATTGGAGTGGCGAAGGAGAAGAAGGTTGACTTAACATATGGTGAATGTATGAAACATTATTGTGCTACATATTGCATCCAAACTGTGAAACTGCATAGGACTTCCTACTGTAGTAATGTGATAAATCCAAAATTAATACTTGCCTAAATATTTTGTATTGTTCTGATAATATGACAAACTAAACAATAGAATGTATAAACCACAAATCTCCATTTTGTATTTACATAATGTGTACATATTTTACTTGGTGAATTACTGAGGCTGCGTTCTGAATATCCATCATACAAACTTGGAAGAGATGCCAAACTTTAGTCCGCTATGAAAGTTCTGAACCAGTCTGTTCCAAGTATGAAAAACAAGAGAAGTCTGACATGATCCAGAAACAGAGGTCCAGGTTTCATCGTCCAACACAGTGAACTCCTTTCATATACCAAGGACAAATAGGACTCCAAATATGATTTCAAGAATCTGAACTAAAGTCACTGCTGAAGGGTATTTAAATCCTGTGTAATGTCCATCTGGCGCAGGCTATTTTTTCCTAATTCGGTCTTTAGCACACACTGGAAGGGGCAGGCGCTTTCTTTTACCCAGTCGTTGCCAACACCACTCCACTAAATTATGATAGGCAAGATACTTGTACAGCCTGAAAGAAATAAAAGTACCACATTATGATTATTAATTTTTCTGTAAATTCATAAAAGTATACATTTTTACATGGTGCATTGTATACATATATTATTACATGTATCCTTGTACCGTACCCACACTGGAACACGAAAGGGCATCCAAATCCGATAAATATTCACTCGATGTGAAGTCACTTTCGTATTGCGTGCTGTTGTCATCAGTATGTCCTAGCGGTAAAAAATGTAACTACGACATTGAAAAGTTCGTCTGTTATCAGGCGCTTTTAAGATCATGCTATTCGGATCAAATTAATACTATAAAATGCTAGAAACGTTCATTCTAGTGTTCCAACTTCTCCTAAGTTATATTTGCACACAAAATAAAAATAAAATAAAGAAACCCAAAACCTTCTCAATTGACATTTAAGTTAACATTTTACAGCCTCTATTCTACCGACTCCAATATTTGTATTCTTGCTTTGTTGTATTCTTAATTACTGTAAATATCTCAGAGTTAACAAATTTGAATGAATGGATCCATATCCGAGTGGGTCATCCGCTAAATCTGATATGTATTCGTTCAATCTCGATTTAAACTATTTTACCGTTATCGAACTAATTTTTCTTATTCTTTCAGTAAGACTATTCAACAAATGTGGTCCAATCGAGAAAACACATATTTTGTCAAATGAAAAGTATATATTTGATATAAACAGCGGAATCAAGGAAACAGAAAATGTATAACTTTAAGGGGCTTTTACATTGGGCTTCCATGGGATTCACAGTTGAGAGTTCGTTTGAGTAAAAACGACTTCGGTTACAATATGTTATTTTTCAAATCTTCATATATCAAATTACACTCATATATAGCAAAGCTGAATGATGAACTAAGATATTATAAACCTATACGAATGTTAGACATACTGGTGAAATGTTCTTAGAGAAGTATAGATTTCTGTAAGCGAAATCGTATTCTAGTGATTCAAATGGAGGTTAGAGGTAGCATGTGAGAGGAAAAAGATCCCAGTGTCCCCTTTAGCTGGTCGTGTACACTCGGGGAGGATCCAGGTAAATTGATAACAACCAAGAAGACTCCCACGCAGTAAGCCAGTGGATACAGTGTTGAACTCATAAACAGGTGGTCGTGAGTTCGATTCCCGGAACCCACTACGTGCTTCTTGCGTTGGTTCCCGACAACCCTGGCCAGGCGGGGAGGCGATCCAAACATCGGTCTAAAAACCCCAGCAGTTTGCCGCAAAGGACAGGGCTTGCCCTACCAGGGATTTCTCACTTCCCACTTCGTGGAAGTAGGATGGTGCGTTCTTTTATATTGGAGTATTTCGCCACCAAAAATGACCAGCACTTCTATCCTTAAGAGCGATATTGCGCCAAAATAAAAAAGAAAAATAAATAATTAAGTAGATGAATAAATAAATAGAATAAAAATAATGGAGTCGTAAAGGTGGTAAGAGAGAGATCTAAGGAGAACAGCAGAAAAGAGGGACAGTAGAACTAAGATATATGCATTCTTCTTTGAGAAATGATTGGATTACAATAACTGAAAATACTACGTAGATCTAATACGTAGAAGTGTCGCGAAGGTCACAACAATTGATAACAAGTCGACTCTTTCAGTGTTGGCTAATCTCCACGAAAGTAAGAAACAGCAACACTGCCCTTCCAGTCTCTCCGACCTCCCGCATCAAACTCGATCTTTAAGACCATCGAAGTCGGTCTTCATGAGTATCGTACTCGTTTTTATGGATCTTCGAACTCTTTGAGAACATCGAACTCAATTTTAGAGATCATCGAAATCTTTGAGAACATCGAAGTCGAGTTTCAAAACCATCGAGGTCGAGCTTCAAGACCATCGAAATTGATCTTTTATGAACGTTATAACGTCGGAGAAACACTCCTTCAGGAACCTTTGTTGTATACAATTTAAATCGTAATCAAACACGTAATCAACTCCTCCCACCTCTTCGAACTAAGGTTCTGGCGATCAAAATATTCCCAAACGCCCTTTTTAATTACTAAGGCGGACATTCAAATCTGACCCATACTAAATCACAAGTATGGAAATGTATCTTTTACTGTCGCTGCATTCATCCTATATCGTCTATTTTTATTACAAGAGAGCTACTGTACATGAAATATATATGAAATGCTCAGCAATAGAATATATGCCTGCACAATGTTGATATGTCATGGGTCAATATTTTTATTCGCAGTGTTACATGATAAAGATGTACATGCGAAGTACATTATTTCGTTTCTAAAGTACACAGTCTAAAATTTACAACCACCTTTAGTG
>NC_134783.1:1075000-1077500 GCF_046742065.1 Oratosquilla oratoria
CCGATTCTCCAGTTGAAGCCGGAGGGTTCTCTAGATTTAACAAAATTAGAAAAGGCCATGCCTCAGCTTTTTAGCTTATGTGCAGTAACACGCTCGATGTCAGCAACTCACCCACCTCCCGCATCACCGGGCCCCGTTAAGGAGAACACTGACGCCCAGCCCGATGATGTAGTTGATATTGCCTCCCTGTTCACCCACAATGATAGTGTTCTTGTTAGTTCTTCCGCAGACAAGTCTATTTCAGGAAGACAGGCGTTAATAGCAGCCCAGAGGGAGGACGAGGAGTTGGCACCCCTTTTGGAGGAAGCTGGCGACGGAGAGGAGGAGGCGAGACCGACCTCCACCTTCTACTTACGAGAAGGAGTCCTGTGCCGACGATGGTTGCCGCCCACCTACCCTAAGGAGGACTTAACGTGGGCATCAGTGGAACAGGTCATGGTTCCCACAGCCTACCGGAAGGCTCTCTTGGAAGTGGCCCACGACGGACGTTTCGCGGGCCACCTAGGCGTCCGGAAAACCTTCGAGAGGCTCAGCCGGGCCTTCTTTTGGCCAGGCATTAGGAAGGACGTCTCGCAGCACTGCAAGCTGTGCCATGTCTGCCAAATGGCAGGGGCGTCCAACAAAAGAATCCCGCCTGCCCCCTTAGTGAAGATACCACACCTGCAGGAGCCCTTCGCAGAACTCCAAGTGGACGTCGTGGGACCACTCGACAAAACACGGAAGGGAAACCAATATTTACTGACCATGGTCGACACGGCCACCAGGTATGTGGAGGCGGTTCCTATGCGGAGTGTCACGGCGACGACTATAGTCCGCCACATGATGAACTTTTTCGCTCAGTTTGGGGTACCGTGCAATGTGCAGACGGACGGGGCCTCTTATTTCACGGGGAAAGTGTTCAAAGATTTTTCAGTCTCTACTGGCTTCCAACACAAAGTTGCGAGCCCCTATCATCCTCAGACTCAAGGGGTAGTGGAAAGAAGCCACCAAACTCTAAAGGGTATTTTGCGCAAATATGCGCTTGTGTTTCAAAATTCATGGGATGACAATTTACACTTTGTAAAATTTGTGCTTAGGGACATGCCATCTGAGAGTACAGGTTTTAGCCCATTTGAATTAATTTTTGCCCACCAGGTTAGGGGGCCCTTGTGTCATATTAAACAGAGGTTGTTGGAGTCGGAGCATAAGGAATTCAGCTTGTTAGAGTATATTGGGGAAATGAGGCAAAATTTGATAAAGTGCTGGAAAATCGCTGCAGAGCACTTGGACGAGTCTCAGTCCCGTGCTAAGCACTGGTTTGACAAGAAAGCCAGGTACCGGGAATTCCAACCAGGCGACTTGGTGCTAGTCCTTCTGCCATTCAAAGGGAATGTCTTTCAGGCCAAGTTCCAAGGCCCTTACCGAGTAATCAAGAGGGTGGGGGAAGTAAACTATGTGGTTGCCACGCCGGAGCGTCGCCGCAAGCAGTGGTTATGCCACATTAATATGCTCAAGGACTACGCGCATACCTCTGGGGAACCTTTGGGCGCCCCCGTTTGCCTCACGAACCCGGTGAATCCAGCCGAGGTCGAGGGAGAGGTCGAGGTCGGCCCCCTACCGGTCTCCTGCGCGGAAGCGTGGGGCGAGAACACAGCTGCTCGAGCCGTGCTCGAGACAGGGTTGGGTCACCTGAACGACGAGCAGAAGGAAGAGCTGCTCGCCGTGATGGATAAGTACCCTAATGTGTTTAAAGACCGACCGGGTTTGGCCACCTCAGTAGTCCATGACATTGATGTTTGCAACGCTTCCCCGGTTAAGCAAAGCCCATATAGGGTGCACCCCCATAAGGCTCCCTTGATTCAGAAGGAAATTGACGCCATGTTGCAGATGGGCCTCATTCGACCGGGTGCGAGTGAGTGGTGTTCACCCGTTTTGCTTGTGCCTAAACCGGACGGTGGCCAGAGGTTCTGTATCGATTTTAGGCGAATCAATAAGATTACTAAGAAGGATTCTTTTCCGTTGCCTCGGATAGAGGATTGCATAGAGCGTATAGGTTCATCGAACTACCTGTCTAAAGTAGACTTGCTAAAGGGATTTTGGCAGATTCCCCTGTCAAGCAAAGCGCAGGAAATTTGCTGTTTTTCAACCTTAGGTCAAACATATCTTCCTTTAGTGTTACCGTTCGGACTATGCAATTCTCCCTCCACTTTCCAAAGGTTAATGCACTCTGTGTTAGCCGGCATTGACAATGTCGTTGTTTATTTGGACGACATTTTAGTTTTCACAGATACATGGCAGGCCCATATTAACCAGCTGGATTCCTTGTTTAATGCCCTTCACAACAACAACCTCGTAGTTAACTTGTCAAAGTGCATTTTTGCTCAAGCTCAAGTCCCTTACTTAGGGCACATTGTGGGTGGGGGCGTTCTGTCACCCCCGTCAGCCAAAGTGGAGGCAATTTCTATGATGGCAGTTCCTAACACCAAGAGACAGGTTCGGAGGTTCCTAGGGGCGGTAGGTT
>NC_134783.1:1112500-1125000 GCF_046742065.1 Oratosquilla oratoria
TAATTATGAAGAATAGTTATCTTCCACTAAAAAATACACTTCAGGATGTGAACCTAGTATACCAATATTCTTGCAATATTGGTGACTGCAGTCGCCTACCTACTACACTGTCCAAAAGAATCTTAGCACACTCACAGGATAGAGCGATTTACCCCCATAATAAAAATAAAAAAAATCCAATGATAAACACTGAGCAGGAAACCGATGGAAGAAAATACAATAATACTACACAGAGAACATGGCACCAGGAGGTTAAGAATGACGGAATCTGTACCCATGAAAAAAAAAAAAAAAAATCAACAGTGAACAGATGCCCGAATCTACTCTCCCCTCAGCTAGAAGGTCCCAGGTAGCAACACACGGAGCTCCACAACGACTTAGACAAAGCACCCTACGGAGTGTCACCTTTCAAACGCACTACGCACAACCTCACATCAACTCATGAACACACCACACAAAGGTTACCTTCCCCAATGCCAACATAAGCCAAATAAATAATCATTTCTACCTATCGCAACTATGCGTGGATGTCAGGCCAATAAGAATAAAGTGGCTGGGCTGGAGTACCGCAAGGGTCAGTCCTTGCACCCACTCTGTACAATCTCTTTACGAATGACCAGCAGAGCCGGCTTACCCACGCAACCGGGCTCTTACTCCCTCGTATGCAGACGACATTAATCATACAGACAGAAAACGCTACAGGGAGCGTTACACGTAATGTAAAACATACTAGACACGTGAGAATAACAGTGGCGCATTAGGACCAGAGCGTCGAAATGCAAAGCTGCAAATTTCCACAGCAAGAACACCAACAGAACAATCATGAACACTCCTCTAAAGATAAACAACATAAACGTCCCAGTGGTGCTGGGTAGCACAATGGAAAGTGGCCATGCCTAGACCCCACACTTCCGCAGACAGGAAGCGAGAGCTAAGGCTGTGTTGGAAAGGCTAAAATACTTCAAAACCGCAACACTGTCCACCAAAGGTCGATTGTACTTAGCCTAAGTCAAACCAATTCTGTGCCAGTCCCCGAAATTGAGCTAGCTGACATGCCCTACTAATAAGTACGACCATCAGAAGGTTTAGAATGTCGCAGTCATGTTCATTACGGGATCGCGATGGAGCGACTTAAGAACCTCTGAGTCCCTTCAACGAGATGCCAACATCCGTCCACTCAACCAACATAAACACAAACTTCACATGAGACACATAGAAAGACTGTACGCCAAACACAAACACCTTATACGACACGTCACATGTAGACCACACCGTACAGACTACGATGTACACTAAAAATCGTGTATAGCCGCTCGTATTTACAGTGTATCTTTTTACTAGCTTTGACTGATCGTGACCCGTGCCACGATATGCTGGGTTCTGTCTGATTAAGTACCACGGACATGAGTCCATCTGTATCCAGCGGCAAGCGTAAGGAAAGGTAGCAGATTCTCAGTAGAAGTGCTATGGTTGGCTGGGTTCAGTCCCTGCTGGCTATAATTTTACTTTTATTTATATTTGTATACACATTCATATGCATATTTAATGTATATTCACATATCAACCGAATATATATACTATTAACTGTTCAACTCTCGCCGGCAAAATGGCTCCGCTACTTTAGGAAGTCTGTTTCGTCGGCCTGAACCAGAATTTGACTCGCCCCGTATATATTCAGGTGAATGTACACCTGCATAGAGGCAGCAACCCTCCATGCGTAGCATACACACAAGCATATCGTAAACAAAAGCTTTTTCTCCAACTGAAATTAATTTAATTTCTAACTTTCTCTCCTAGTGCATCTTCTCGTTTCAATTTACCTACCACAAAAAGCCTTTCTAGTTTTTCTGTTTTCCCCTACGACTAAGCCTCCTACACCTTTTCTAACTTTGTTGGTTGAGGTTATTGTTGAGTAAATATCTCAAAAGCCCTCTCACAGTTACATATATTGTTATCAGTCTCCAACTCCAAACCTCCTGCCCATCCCTGCTGAGCCACATCACACACAATCGCCCGGTGGAAATAGCCAACTTTCATACACAAATATCTTTTCATTTTCATGTAGACATCTCTTCCCCTCCTACAACTACCGATCCTGCGTGAGAGGGTGGACTTTCCCAGATAGTTTATAATCCATACTTCAACTCTCAAGGCAAGAGAATACTCCTAAAGATGCCTGATTGATGGCCGAAAGACGTCTCGAGATAACATGGACTTTAGAAACTTAAAACCCTCGGCAACGATGACCGGAACATCGTCAGAAAAATTGAAAGGTAAACCGCAAATTTAATAATGCTGTTACTGCAGTCGATTTAAATAGAACATTTATTCTGAATGGCCTTTGCCCCCCCATATATACATTATATATATATATATATATATATATATATATATATATATATATATATATATATATATATATATATATGCATGTAGAATTAAATACGACAGCATTCTGACAATTGTTAAACTTTTTCTTAATGTTTTCTATTTGTCTTATCAACTTTTTTCCAGTTGTAGGGTGAGCTGATACAAGTTCTCCAAAGTTTTCCATTTAATATTCTCGAGCTTTCGTCTTCAAAGAGACATCATCAGGATTGACATAATTTCTGCAAAAATGAATACAAATGTTGGTACATATAAGTTACAAAATAAATTACAAAAATACAAATTTACTGTGTGAACTTGGGTCCAACCAAAGCGCCAATAAGCCTAATTTTATTAACGTTTTTTATCGTAACACCTTCAGTGATGCCTACAAAAAGGATGAAAAAGCAATCAAGGACATAATTAAGAAAAATTGTCACCCCACTAAAGAGAACCATGAGATCCGAGTCCTTATATACTATCGTAACCCTAGAACCTGTTCAATGGTGATGAAAAACAACTGTAATAGTCAAGCTGACTTTACATCTAAAGCCAACGTGGTGTATTTATTCAAATGTCCAGCCGAGAATTGCACGTCTCGCGATACCACATACGTCGGGCACACCAGATGTACTCTCAGCCGAAGACTAACCTTTCACCAACAGGACGGAGCGATCAAGGACCATTATTCAAAATATCACAATAGAAATATTGACAGAGACACCTTAGTTCAATGTACCAAAATTATTGCGTACAGTGAGGACCCTAGAAGGTTGAAACTCTTGGAGGCATTCCACATCAGGGACTCTGCCCCCACTATAAATATCCAGTCGGACATGACGTCCAGCATTAAACTGTACAGTAGCGCTAACCTGAGACATCGCTACATTGAGGTCCCCTCTCCCCCTCCCCCTCCCCTCCTACCCCCCACTCCCCCACCACTCAGACGATCCGCCAGACTCCGTAATGGGAACTCGGATAGCAGTTTATGTATTTAAACCTTTCTCTCTCTCTATCATTTGTACTTTCCTTATAGACGTAAGTAATAACTCTTGTTATATATCTTTTGTTCTACCTGTTTATTTGTATTTGTATTTTTGTAATTTATTTTGTAACTTATATGTACCAACATTTGTATTCATTTTTGCAGAAATTATGTCAATCCTGATGATGTCTCTTTGAAGACGAAAGCTCGAGAATATTAAATGGAAAACTTTGGAGAACTTGTATCAGCTCACCCTACAACTGGAAAAAAGTTGATAAGACAAATAGAAAACATTAAGAAAAAGTTTAACAATTGTCAGAATGCTGTCGTATTTAATTCTACATGCATCAAAGAAAACCTGCTTCCTTACTTCACATATATATATATATATACACACACATATATATATATATATATGTATATAATTTTTTCTCTATTAGGCAGGTTTGGTTAGAAGCAACTACAAGTTCAGCATTGATCAATTTCTTCTTCAGAGTTTCAAACTTCCTGAAGGAATCCTTTATAGCAAGGGGTAAAGGAAGGAGTAGGTTTTCTAATCCGGTCATTACTAGTTTGACATTTTGACTCTGCATGAATCATTATCAAAAGACAAAGATGGAACAAATACAAAGATTCAGGAATACAGCGCTATGATTGGCTTGAATGTATGACCCATTCTCGGCCGCTCATTGGTTGAGAGGGCGGGGCAGTTTTCACGCATGGGCATTGACTGGCCTGCCCGTTCTCTCGAGCCTCGCTACCTCGGGGCTGTGGTGTGATATTTTCCGTCCTGCCTCAGGGCTTGCCTGTCCCGAAAGGTTTAATGCTTGGGAGTATAGTAGGGGCGTCTTGATTGTAATTCAGAGACGGATATTTTCAGAAAGGATATTTTCAGGAAGTTGGAAACTCTGAAGAAGAAATTGATCAACGCTGAACTTGCAGTTGCTTTTAACCAAGCCTACCGGAGAACAAAATTTACTCCCGCAGTATACATACATACATACACACACACACACACACACACACACACACACACACACACACACACACACACACACACACACACACACACACACACACACACACACACACACACACACACACACACACACACACACACACACACACACACATATATATATATATATATATATATTTATATGTATATACATATATATATATATGTATTTATATATATGTATTTATACATACATACATACATATATATATATATATATATATATATATATATATATATATATATGTACATATATATAATAGGATATAACTGAGAGCTGGGAGCTCTCCTTGATACGTTCCTATGTGCGTTCCTCGGTGCGTTTTGCTTTAGTTTGGCGTGGTTACCGCTCCAAAACTATTAAAGCTTAAGAGACAGGTTCATACCAAAATAAAAGTCCAGTAGGCCACAGAAAAATTTCATAGGCCACATCCAAAAGGTAGGCCTTATACTATACTGGCACCTATATTACTTTAATAGTTTGGGAGTGCTAACCACGGCCAAACTAAAGTGGAACGCATCGAGGAACGCTTCCAACTCATATACATATATATATATATATATATGTATATATATGTATATACATATATATACAGACATACATATATATATATATATACATACATACATATACCAAGGCTTTTCCCCCTTACAAAGGAGGTAGCCAAAAAGGGAAAGGCATAAAATAATTTCCACCCCTTCCATCCCTGAATACACTCCACTTCCCTCCACCCTCCCTCTTATCTGAGCACCTCCTGGATGATGGGTCATCCCTGCACCTTGTCCACTGCCCTGGGTCAGAAGCAGTGTCGCAAGACACAGTACATCCACAGCAAGGCCGCTTCATTAAATCGGCGACCCCCCCTCTCCGTCCTCCCATCGCATAAAAGGAGAGGACGGGGAGAAATCCTTTCGGGCTGCGTCAAATTTTGCTCACACATACTACCTCACCCCCCCCCCGCCCATTCCACCTCATGCAATCACAACATCATCCATATACAACCATTCTCCATTCACCCCTGTCTTCTGTCCTCTCCCCTCCTTCCTCAACAGACATTCCCCTCTTCCCCAAAGCCCCCTTCACCCCATCCATCCACCTCATCCTAGGACGTCCCCTCATGTTCACTCCCTCCACATCTGCCTTCCATACCTCTTTTACTAGTCTTTCTTCACTCATTCTTTCCATGTGTCCAAACCATCCTAATATTCTTTCATCAACCCTATCTCCCAGCTCCTTTTCCACCCCTGTTCTCCTCCTCACCTCCTCATTTCTCACTCTATCTAGCCTAGTAACCCCCATCATACTTTTCAGACACCTCATCTCAAACACATTCAAACTCCTTCTCTCTTCTTCTCTTATGTTCCATGTTTCTGCCCCATACGGTGCTGTTGGCACAATCACTCCTTCATACATTCTCCTCTTAGCATCCATTCCTAAATGTCTATTCCTCATTATACTCTTTAATTCACCAAGGCATTTACTCGCTTCTCTCAATCTACATTCTACCTCCACCTTTTCCTGCCACATTTGCACCCAAGTATCTAAAACTATCCACTTCCTCGAGTCGCTCTCCCTTAATGCTCACTTCCAGTCTACTGCCACTTTCACCCCTTGTACATCTCATCACCTTACTTTTACCCACATTTATCTTTAGCTTTCTTCTATCACATACTCTCCCAAACTCTGCCAACAAACTTCCTCAATCCCTCCTCCGATCCTGCCACAAGCGCAGTGTCGTCCGCAAACAACAGCTGGCTCACCTTCCACTTTTCTCCATTTTCTTTAACAATCTCCATGTATAAGTTGAACATCCAGGGCGACATAACGCATCCTTGACGAAGTCCCACCTTTACCTCGAACCACTCTCTCCATTTCCAATCCTGACACAAGCTCTACTACTCTCATAAAAACTCTTGACAGCTCCCAGAAGCTTTCCTCCTATCCCATATATCTGCACAACCTCCCACAGTGCCTTTCTGTCTACCCTATCATAAGCCTTTTCCAGATCCATAAAAGCCCAAAAAATATCCTTCCCCTTTCCTATATCTGTCTTACCACAAAGATCTGATCTACACAACCTCTACCTGTCCTAAATCCACACTGTTCCTCACCAATTACTCCCTCTGTTCCTCTCCTAATCCTCTCAATCAAAAGCTTCCCATAAGCCTTCCCAACTACACTTAACAAGCTAATCCCTCTGAAACTACTACATTCACACTTGTCCCCTTTTCCCTTGTAAAGTGGAACTATACAGGGACTCCTCCAGTCCTCCGGCACTCTACCCTATCTCCAGCAAACATTAAATAACCTCACCAACCAGTCCAACATTACTGTACCTCCCTTTTTCAGACATTCTGCATGGCATCCATCCAGACCAGGTGCCTTACCTGCTTTCATCATATTAACAACTGCCTTCACCTCATCCTTCCTTATTTCTCCTCCATTCTCCTCATCACTCTCATTTTCTTCGCATTTCCCACTGCAGCTATCTTTCCTTCCCTATCCTCCTTCACATATAGCAACTCCCTAGAATATTCTGCCCATCTTCCCCTTACTGCCTTCTCTTCCATTATCATCTCTCCATCTGCACCTTTTACCTTTTCTTCTTTACTTGATTCGCCTCCTCTTCCTCTGTTAATTTCTTTCCAAAACATCTTTTTATTACTTTCAAATTTTTCTGTCATACTTTTACCCCATTTCACATCTGCTCTCCTCTTTGCAACCTTTACCTTTTGCTTTACTTCTCTTATATTTTCTTTGTACCTCTCATATGACTCCCTCGTCCTATTTTGTAACCAATCTATGAAAGGTCGCTTCTTCCCTTCTACAACCTTCTTTGTTTCCTCATCCCACCATTCACTACCCTTTCTTCTATTTCCCCATGTCCTTCTTGTTCCACACACCATCCTTGCACACTTTATGACTCCCTCCTTGAACCATCAAAATTCCTCCTCCACACCCAGCTCTACTCTATCCTTTACTCCCTTCCACTCCTCCTTCAGCTTCTTTCCATACTCCTTCATATATATATATATATATATATATACAAGTATATATACATATATATACATATATATGCATATGTATATATACATATATATACATATATATACACATATATATATATACATATGTGTATATATATACATATATATATATGAATATATATATACATATATATATATAAATATATATATGGCAAGAGTGGTATAGGTAAAGTCCAGGAAGGAGCAGAATTACTTTATTCTCTAACGTTTTGACAGAGTCTTCTTCAGAGAGATAATGATACAGGCAAATTGAAATACATTGTCTATATACTAAGCGGGTCATCTCACAGGTCGCTTGGGATAGAGTTTGCCGTTTGTACCCCCTCGATGATTAATCTTGCTGTTGCGTGTGCTAAATTTACAAACCCTTCTCTATGATTGGTTGATTTAAAAGTATTGATATATGCAGCTTCGATAGTTTTTCTTGTCTTTTTCATACCGGTGTGTAGGATTTTGGTGTTGTTCCAATTAGGCATATGTCCGTGTTGTGTAGCGTGTACTACTAACGAATTAGATGTCCTTTGGTGTCGCATGTCGTTCTTGTGTTCGTATAATCTTTTTGTGATTCCTCTTGAAGTTTCTCCAAAATAGGCTGCATCACATCCACCACATGGAACCTTGTAAACCACGCTCTTTTCATTTTTCTCTCCCGTGTGTTGGTTACTGGATAAAATGTCCCTTGTTTTCTGTCCTGAGGAGTGTACGACTTCCATCCCTATTCTCGCGAGAAATTTGGAAATTAATTCACCTCTTGAGGAGTAAGGAACCACTAAAAAATCTTTTTCTTTCCTCTGTTCTTCTGTAACTGTGTTTTTTCTTCTCCATATTTGTTTGGCTTTATTTTTCAGTTTTTGTATGAGACCCGGTGGATATTTTAGGCGGCTGAACGTCTCTGTAATGTGTTTACATTCGTCATGTAAAAATTCTTCGCTACAAATTCTAAATGTTCTAAGAAAAAAGCCAATTATTATGCCAGATTTCGTTCTTGTGTCGTGTCGTGATAAGTAATGAATACAATTTTCTTTGTTTGTTGGTTTCCTATATACTGAAAATTTTGCACTTCCGTCAATACGATGAATTATCGTGTCTAAAAATGGCAGTTTCTTGTCTATCTCCTTTTCCACTGTGAATTCTATGTACTTATTTACACTATTGAGCCTACGAAGTTTGTTATCTAAATCAGTATTTTCTGGTACTATAACTAATACGTCGTCTACGTAGCGAAACCAGGATGCTCCTCTTCCTATGATATGTATGTATATATCTACTTCAAGTGACTCCATGTGAAGGTTTGCCATAATGGCACTGAGAGGAGATCCCATAGCTAAGCCTCGGAATCAACCAATCATAGAGAAGGGTTTGTAAATTAGCACACGCAACAGCAAGATTAATCATCGAGGGGGCACAAACGGCAAACCCGCTTAGTATATAGACAACGTATTTCAATTTGCCTGTATCATTATCTCTCTGAAGAAGACTGTCGAAACGTTAGAGAATAAAGTACTTCTGCTCCTTCCTGGACTTTACCTATACCACACTTGCCATACATTTGTCTTTTCTCTTGTCAAAAAATGTCGAGTGGTAGTAGGAAACCGGGGTTAGAAGAACAAGAGTACTACAGGCAACGCGGAATCAGTAGCTGTATACTACGGCGAAAATTCTTACAGGATTGTATAGAAGAACAAGTCCTTCCAAAAAGTGCACCGAGACAATTATTAAGCAAAGAAAAACCATTCACCAACAGTGCCCGAGCTTATCTTAAGGAAGCGTGCGATACATTAACTGACAGAATCTATGATTACAAAGGATTACAAAGGCGGAGCATGCCGACAGGAGACCTTTTGATCCATAGCCATAGCCATTCACCAACAGTGCCCGAGCTTATCTTAAGGAAGCGTGCGATACATTAACTGACAGAATCTATGATTACAAAGGATTACAAAGGCGGAGCATGCCGACAGGAGACCTTTTGATCCATAGCCATAGCCATAGCCTTAAAACAATTACGTTACCTCAACACTGGTTAGAAAAGCTAAAATCCGAAGAACTAAAACAAAAAGATAAATTAATCAAGAAACTGGATGAACTGTGCCGCTACAGTGAATGGAACCTCGTGGGATGCAAAGACCTCGTCAATAATCTCACCGACACCGAGCTACAAGCACTATCGTTAGGATTTAAATTTGACACCGGTATACCTAAGCTTAATTCTAATAACTTTTTAGTCTAGAATTACCGATGGAACGAAAAGGACGTCGACAAAGGCTTCAAGCAAGGAATAATTGCATGCTACCAAGCACTAGCGGAAGGAGAAGAATGCGGTGTACCCAGGAGATTTAGAGAGGCATTAATAAGATTACAAGAACGCACAGACCTTGTCATAACACAAGCTAATAAGGGTGATGGAATAGTGATTATGAAGACTATAACGAAAAAATGCTGGAGCTTCTAGATGACAGAAATACGTACAAGAATGTAGAAATAGGTTACGCAAGTAGGAAAGCGGAGGAGTTCAAGAAAGAAGCAAGGAAGATTTTATCCAGCTCAGCTAGAGGAGGAAAACTACTATACCTACTCGAAGAAGCTCCAAAAACACCAAGGATGAGAGGGATTCCCAAATTACACAAACCAGGAATCCCGATGAGATCCATTACCTCAGGAATAGGAAGTGCACCTCATCGACTCGCAAAACATCTAGCGAAACCGTTATCTGCAGCAATAGGCACAATCAGCAGCGCACATTTACACAACTCCACTGATTTAATCAATAGATTGAAGCACTTAGATTTAAACAAAAAGAAGATGGCTAGCTATGATGTAAAAGCTTTATTCACAAACGTAGAGATTGAAGGGGCAATGGAAGCAGTAACGAAGGTGCTAAATCAAGTAAATGACAGTGATTTACCGGTTAAAAAAGCAGACTTTGTGAAATTAATTTCATTATGTGTAAAATTCAACTGCTTCACTTTTAACAATCATGAATATATACAATTCCGAGGCTTAGCTATGGGATCTCCTCTCAGTGCCATTATGGCAAACCTTTACATGGAGTCACTTGAAGTAGATAAATACATACATATCATGGGAAGAGGAGCATCCTGGTTTCGCTACGTAGACGACGTATTAGTTATAGTACCAGAAAATACTGATTTAGATAACAAACTTCGTAGGCTCAATAGTGTAAATAAGTACATAGAATTCACAGTGGAAAAGGAGATAGACAAGAAACTGCCATTTTTAGACACGATAATTCATCGTATTGACGGAAGAGCAAAATTTTCAGTATATAGGAAACCAACAAACAAAGAAAATTGTATTCATTACTTATCACGACACGACACAAGAACGAAATCTGGCATAATAATTGGCTTTTTTCTTAGAACATTTAGAATTTGTAGCGAAGAATTTTTACATGACGAATGTAAACACATTACAGAGACGTTCAGCCGCCTAAAATATCCACCGGGTCTCATACAAAAACTGAAAAATAAAGCCAAACAAACATGGAGAAGAAAAAACACAGTTACAGAAGAACAGAGGAAAGAAAAAGATTTCTTAGTGGTTCCTTACTCCTCAAGAGGTGAATTAATTTCCAAGTTTCTCGCGAGAATAGGGATGGAAGTCGTACACCCCTCAGGACAGAAAACAAGGGACATTTTATCCAGTAACCAACACACGGGAGAGAAAAATGAAAAGAGCGTGGTTTACAAGATTCCATGTGGTGGATGTGATGCAGCCTATTTTGGAGAAACTTCAAGAGGAATCACAAAAAGATTATACGAACACAAGAACGACATGCGACACCAAAGGACATCTAATTCGTTAGTAGTACACGCTACACAACACGGACATATGCCTAATTGGAACACCAAAATCCTACACACCGGTATGAAAAAGACAAGAAAAACTATCGAAGCTGCATATATCAATACTTTTAAATCAACCAATCATAGAGAAGGGTTTGTAAATTTAGCACACGCAACAGCAAGATTAATCATCGAGGGGGCACAAACGGCAAACTCTATCCCAAGGCGACCTGTGAGATGACCCGCTTAGTATATAGACAATGTATTTCAATTTGCCTGTATCATTATCTCTCTGAAGAAGACTATCGAAACGTTAGCGAATAAAGTACTTCTGCTCCTTCCTGGACTTTACCTATACCACTCTTGCCATACATTTGTCTTTTCTCTTGTCAAAAAAAAAAAAAAAAAAAAAAAAAAAAAAAAAAAAATATATATATATATATATATACTTACATATATATATATATGTATATATATATGAATTATATATATGCTGGTACATTGTGACAAGTGTATGGAGGTGGAAAAAGAAGTCACGGGTCTAGTTCCGAGTTCCTGAGTATATTCCTGACCGGTTTCGCTCTATGCTTCTTCAGAAGCATAGAGCGAAACCGGTCAGGAATAAACTCAGGAACTCGGAACTAGACCCGTGTCTTCTTTTTCCACCTTCATCAATTATATATATATATATATATATATATATATATATATATATATATATATATATATATATATATCGTATACTTAGGGCGCAGGTTCTCCTTGATACACACTGAGTTAAACACCACAGCATTGTCACAATTGTTTATCTTCTTCCTAATATTTTCAATCCTTCTCACTACAGTTCTGACTTTGGGAGGATGATCGAAAATAAATTGTCCAAAGTTCTCCATTTTAATAACAGATGACGTTTCGACTTCAAAGAGTCATTATCAAAATAATTACATTTATCACAACACAATTACACAGAACACAACAATTACATTTTTCCGAACTGAACAGTGCGACGTCTTTCCATATGCATAGAAAGACTTACAGTGGAGAGTGGCCTGGATGACCTAGATGATCTGACCCGACTTGATCGCCTATGGAGAGGGGGAGGGGGAGAGGGAGGGGGAGGAGTAGGGGGGTTCGGGGCGGTAGGCGATGCGAGAGGGACGGACATACTTCCACCATTGGTGGGATTATTTCTCACATGTCTCGATGAGCTATTGAACAAGGGAATGGCAGTAATCATATTGGATTGTATATTAATTCTAGGAGCCCATTACCTGAT
>NC_134783.1:1130000-1132500 GCF_046742065.1 Oratosquilla oratoria
GTATGTCATCAACATACCTAAACCATTTACTATTCCTACCCATTATAGTCATGTATTCTTCTGTTTCGAGTATTTCCATGTATAAATTTGCTAACACTGCAGAAAGGGGACTACCCATGGCGCTCTAAATGCTGTTGAACGAGTAGTAAATAATTTGAAAAATGAAGATCTACCCGTACCCAAAAAAGACTACCTCGAATTAATTTCTCTTTGTGTAGGATTTGGCGCTTTCACTTTTAATAATATTGAATACAGACAACATTCTGGCCTCGCCATGGGTAGTCCCCGTTTCTGCAGTGTTAGCAAATTTAGACATGGAAATACTCGAAACAGAAGAATACATGACTATAATGGGTAGGAATAGTAAATGGTTTAGGTATGTTGATGACATACTCGTAATTGTACCTAAGGATACAGACATTAACAACAAACTCAGGAGATTAAACAGTGTAAATGAAAATATAAAATTTACTGCAGAAAATGGAAATAACGGAAAATTACCTTTATTAAACACAATTATCCATAGAATAGATAAGAATGTGAAATTTTCAGTATACCGGAGACCCACCAATAGAGAAGACTATATACACTTCTACTCAGGACATGATGACAGAACTAAAACAGGTATTATAATGGGTTTCTTCCTCAGAGCATTTCGTATACGCAGTAAAGAATTTCTAGATCCTGAATTACAACATATTACTGAGACTTTCATCAAACTCAAATATCCAAAAGGTCTCTTATGTAGGTTGAAAAAGAAAGCCAAAGAAATAATTAACAAAAGTAAAGATAAAAATAAGAATGATAATAAATGTAATAATGAAACCACATATATCACAGTACCAAACTCTAATGTTAATTCATACCTAGACACTTTTCTCCTAAAAGCGGGCATCAAAATAGCCAGGACGTCAGGTAGCAAATTGGGACATTTGGTAACACATATCGACAATAATCCCACTAACGAAAACAGCGTTGTTTATAAAATCCCACGTAAAATCTGGTCGCGGACTTAATAAAAAGTATAAATGAACATAAAAATGACGTAAAAGCCCATAGGACATCTAACTCCATAGTAATACATGTGGATAAACATGGTCATCTTCCAGACTGGAACAACACAACCGTATTAAATAAAGGATCATCCAAGAAACTAAGGAAGACAATTGAGGCAGCATATATCAACACTAATAACAAAATTAACCATAGAGAAGGCTTTATATGTTTAGCAAAAGCCACAACCTTATTAATAATAAAAGAATACGCAAATAAGATAACAAGCTCTCCGAAGCGTCCCATAAGATGACCCGTCCGTGTATAAAAGATCCTGTTACGTTTGAGTTGTTAGCTTTGTGATCAAGACCCTGCGGGTGAAAACGTTAAGGCGTGAAATTCTCCCATTACTCCTCGTCTACTTTTTTACCTTCAATCTTATATATATATATATATATATATATATATATATATAGATATATATATACACGCACACACGGACACACACACATACATATATATATATATACATATATATGTATATATATAAATATATATAAATATATATATATATATATATATATATATATAGGTATGTATAATTACAATTACACACGTATATATACATGTATAGTACATATAAGACCATAGGCTGGGGAGTTTAATGGAAGAACTAGAGAACATCAATTGAGACATCGTAGGACTGAGCGAAGTCCGAAGAACGGAAGAAAAGATGGTGCAATTATAAGATGGTCACCACATGTTCTACTATAGAGGTAAGGAAAAAGAAAGATCTATTGGAGTAGGATTCTTGATATACCGACAGGTTGCTGATAACATAGTCAAGCTCAATATTTTGTCAGACAGGGAAGCTTGGATTGTGATTAGGCTGTGTAAAAGGTACACTATGAAAACAGTTCAGGCTTATGCATCAGCTTCATAGTTCAGACGATGAAATTGAGTCCTTCTATGATCATTTAAATCGGGTAATGGGTAAAGAAAAAAGAAAGTACACGTTGGTAATAGGCGAATTTATTGCTAAAGTGGGGAAGAAGAGGGGAGATGAGACGTGCATTGGGAAGTTTGGAGTAGGTGAAAGAAATGACAAAGGCGATGTATTAGTAAATTTTGCAGAGAACTACAACATGAGGATTATGTAAATTTTCTTCCAAAAGCGTGTGGGTTGCAAATGGACCTAAAGAAGTCCAAACGGACTTCATATCAGGAGATGTGAACAAGAACGTTAGCATTGTTAGCTCATAAACAAAGTCAACATAGGTTGTACAGCTAAATTGAATTTCAGACCCGAGAGAAATAAACTAGTTTTAAAAAAGAAAATCAGCCTTGCAAAGATTAAGGATAATAATAAGAAATTTCAATTAGAAATTAAAAATAGATTCGAAGCTCTAAAAACTAACGAGGACACCGTCGAAGATATGAATTTGAATTTAGTGAATATCATTAGGGAATCAGCAGTGAAAGTAGGAAGTACAAAAAAGTATTAGAG
>NC_134783.1:1142500-1147500 GCF_046742065.1 Oratosquilla oratoria
AATTAGGTCAGGAAACGACACAGATATTCTACAGGATGATCTTAACAAATTTTTTACTTGGTCGGTGAAATGGCAAATGAACTTCAATATCTCTAAGTGTAGCGTGTTAAACGTAGGGCTACACGGCCACGAAAATAGATACAGCTTAGATAACACGCTTTTCGAGAAAACTGAGTGCGAGAGAGACTTGGGAGTTATAGTGAGTCTGGACCTTAAAAACAGGAAACAGTGCATTAGCGCCAGGAATAAAGCTAACAAAGCATTAGGGTTCATTGCTAGGACGGTAACGAATAGAAGTGCAGAGGTAATTATCAAACTCTAGCAATAGTTAGACCCATCCTTAACTATGCGGTACGTTTTTAGTCTCCGTCCTATAGAATGAACATCAATTCACTAGAATCAGTACAGAGAAGAATGACCAAAATGATACATGGACTCAGAAATTTGCCTTACGAAGAAAGGCTTAGGCACCTTAACTTACACTCTCTGGAAAGACGCAGAGTGCGGGGTGATCTAATAGAGGTGTTCAAGTGGATCAAATGCTTTAACAAGGGTGATGCAAACAAGATCATCATATTAAAACAACAGGGCAGGACTCGCAGTAATAGATTTAAACCGGACAAACTCAGATTTAAGAAGGAAATAGGCAAGAATTGGTTTATTAATAGGGTGGTCAACGAATGGAATAGACTTAGTAACAATGAAGTGAGCGCTGAAACTATCAGTTGTTTTAAGAAACGGTTAGACAACTTTATGGAAGGGGATGACAGGTGGTGATGGATAGGTAGCTGCTTAGTGTGGGCCTTATGGTCTCTTGCAGTCTCCGTCATTCTTATGTCCTTATGTACACACGTACAGACACAAACACACACACACACACACACACACACACACACACACACACACACACACACACACACACACACACACACACACACACACACACACACACACACACACACACACACACACACACACACACACACACACACACACACACACACACACACACACACACACATATATATATATATATATATATATATATATATGTGTGTGTGTGTGTGTGTGTGTGTGTATGTATGTATGTATGGATGTGTGTGTGTGTGTGTGTGTGTGTGTGTGAGTGTGTGTGTGTGTGTGTGTGTGTGCGTGTGTGTGTATGTGTGTGTATGTGTGTGTGCGCGCACGCGCCTGTGTGTGTATGTACGTATCTGAGCCGCAACTCTAGTGCACTTATTTTCGTTTTGTACGTCTTTCACTTTTCGATTTTCACCACTGTCTTTCAAAAATGTTATTTGTTATTCACCTGTTATTTACCCTTATAGTTGGTAGGCTACATCCCTCCGATGAGCCAATATATTCAAGTTCTAATTCTTTTTTTACTTAGTATGGTATTTTGCACTGTCAGACATCTACTTCTCACTTCACTATATTTTCTGTATAGGAAGAATGAAATGTTTACAGATTTTCTTTTATTTCTTGAAAACCGGTTACATTGCGTGCTTCTCCAGGTACAATTTCGGAAATTCTTTGAGAACACGCATTGTTACGTCCCAGGTAAATTCTGCAAAGGCGCCATGATTTTTTTTTTTTTTTACTCCAATGACCTTTAACTTTATATCTAAAATCCTCCCCTAAGGGCGTGACCTTACAATCGTAAACCAATTGAATTTTCTCCTCCACCATTTCTTCAATCAGATTCGTTGTTACTAGTCTATATGCAATATTGTTCACTTAAACAATCTTGAATCTCTGCATAAATTACTTAGGTTACATGTCAACAAAATACGTCATACAGACTCCCGGCCAATTTTATGACTCAAAGCGTAGAGCGAGCTTGCGCAGCCTTCTCCTACGAACTGTTGTTTATGAAACATCCAAATTCATAAAAATAAACCCTCATCATCTACCCCACTTCCTACCAACATCTCTCTACCAGCCTCTTATAATGTATGTATGTACATATATATATATATATATATATATGATATATATATAATATATATATATAAACATATATATATATATGTATATATATATATATATATATATATATATATATATATATGACTGAGGGTGGAAGAAGCAGACGAGGAGTAATGGGAGAATTTCACGCTTTAACGTTTCGACCCGCAGGGTCTTGATCACAAAGCTAACAACTCAAGCATAACAAGATTTTTATACATGGACGGGTCATCTCATGGGACGCTTCGGAGAGCTTGTTATTTGATTTGCGTATTCTTTTATCATTAATAAGTTTGTGGCTTTTGCTAGACATATAAATCCTTCTCTATGGTTAATGTTGTTATTAGTGTTAATGTATGCTGCCTCAATTGTCTTCCTTAGTTTCTTGGATGATCCTTTATTTAATACGGTTGTGTTGTTCCAGTTTGGAAGGTGGCCATGTATATCCACATGCATTACTATGGCGTTAGATGTTCTATGGGCTTTTACGTCATTTTTATGTTCATTTACCCTTTTATTAATTCCGCGACCAGATTTACCAACATATGAAGAGGGACAGTTTTTACACGGGATTTTATAAACAATATATATATATATATATATATATATATGAGAGAGAATGTGGGTGGGGAAGGGCAAACGAAGATGTGTTAGGAATAGAGTTTAATGTCCTAACGTTGCGACCAACTTGGTCTTCTTCAGAGGACTACAGCATTACAGACGGATCACAATTCTTATATTCGTAGTGAGAGGGAACCCGCCAAGGTATGAGCATCATGTTTTCCCTTTGGCTAACGATTTAATTATTAGGACACTTGCTGCTTTCGAGAGGCATTTAAATCCGTCTCTGTCGTTGTTGTTCTTGTTGGCGGCGATATGTTCCTAACACATCTTCGTTTGCCCTTCCCCACCCACATTCTCTCTCATTTGTCTGAAATAATTTTAAATATATATATATATATATATATATATATATATATATATACATACATATATTTATATAGATGCAGACCCACCACCTATGTGCTTATCGAATTACTATTGTCGCACTGCTAAAGATTTGATTTAGAACAATCGCAAGCGATTTTATAACGGCCCTCCTGCGTCCCCTCCTTGCCCCACCTTAACTTCGAAGAAACGTATCTGCGTGGCCACAAATCCCTTTTTACAGAACCTCAGATCCCCGACCTGGTCTTCTGCATTTCCTTACTTGCTCCGGAATCACACTTCCCTTCGGAGGAAGAACGCACCTTTTCTACACACCAGGTTCCTTTAAGAACTGCCCAAACTACCACCCACAACGCGCGCGCGCTTCCGTCAGCAACTGTACAAACTACTACTGTTTTGCCCGCTCGCCTGCCCTCACTGGCTCAGTAAAGGGACCACAACTGCCTCGACCACCACACTTCCCCTCCTCCCTCTGCACCACTGCCAATCCTGCCTCCACCACCACCACCAATACCACCACCACCACAATAAGAAGAGCAACTGACATCAGGAACAGCTCAGTAAGGGCTCAGCGCTCGGTCAGTGAACACCTCGCTGTGACGCGTTCCTATTGATCTCACTCACTCGCGCCCGTGTTGAAGCCTGTGAGGATTCTTCGAGGTCTAGTCTGTGTTTTAAACTTGCCGTAAGAATATAGATGCTCTTGGAGACCTGTATATGGCATCTTAAATGGAAGTGGGTAATAGGGGGGAAAGGCAACTCGTAAAACATTCGGTTACTCTGTGTGATTTCTACATTTTCGTTCTCTGATGATGTAACTTTTAAGTGAAAGAGTCTGGACAAAGATTAAACGCCCAAAGTTCTTGCAGTGTTACAAAAGTGTAATGAGATATTGTAAATCTTCTAATAACTCAATATTCCAAAACAAACCAGGTACTTTCCCGCAAAGCCGAAACTAAGCATAAGTTCAATACAGAGTATATGAAAGAAAAGTGTCGAGCCGGGACTGCGAACTAAGAAAGAGAAAAAGAAGGAGAGTCACTTGAGGACACGCACAAAAAAAAAAAAAAAAAAAAAAAAAATGAAGAACTAGAAGGACAGCATGGCCAAGACTTCGGGACTTCTTCTACTACTTCGAGTGGTCCTCACCCTCGAACTTCTTTTTCAACTCGCCGGTAAGTTTGTGACTGAATATGATGGCAGCAGAAGTAAATATTTCACCAGTATTTTTTTCCAACATCAAATTTTCGTTCTCTATCGTCGGCAAGAACTGTCTAGGTAACCTAAAAAAAAAAAAAAAAAAAAGTGAAATTATGGGTGCTATATATATATATATATATATATATATATATATGTATGTATATATATATATACATACATATATATATATATATATATATATATATATATGTATATATTATAAACATACAAAAGTTTTCAGTAATTACCATACATAAATAAGGATGATTTCACCCGAGTGTCACGTTGAAACAAGTGGCGTTTTACAAATCACGTATTTTAATTACGAAACTGAATAGGAAAAAAAAAAACACGTTAGACCTGACTGGATATAATTACCTGAAATGCAAAGAAATTTCCACCCTCCAAAGTCAACATATTACTAGTAAAACTTTTCATAAAAAAAATTGGCGTTGGGGCCCGATAGCATCAGTGTTTGTATGAAAAGACAATGTACGGTTGTCGGAGAATGGATATGAAAGACTGCAGGAGTATTATACGATGTGGGAGAGACGATGAACCCGGATTTTACGGACTTCAAATGAACACTTACCGAAGGTAAGAACACACGGCTCGATATAAATATATAGATAAGCAAGTAAGCAAAAAATAAACAAACAAACAAAAAACAAACAAACAAACATACAAACAGGTGAATAGATGAATAGACAAAATAAATTAATAGCTAAATGAATAAGTATATTTGTCAAATATAAAGACACAAAACAACGTATGCATATAAATGTAAGTAATATGTATACATTTGAAAGGAAACGTATATCTCGACACAAAGGTATGAAAGTATATATTTACACACACACACACACACACACACACACACACAC
>NC_134783.1:1155000-1172500 GCF_046742065.1 Oratosquilla oratoria
CAGGGCGTTTCGTAACCTTTGTTACATGTTCAACTGACGACATAGGTTTTGGTTCAATGAACATAACATAACATAAGAATAAAGGAAACTGCAAGAGACCATAAGGCCTACACTAGGCAGCTCCGTATCCATCACCACCTGTCATCCCCATCCATAAAGTTGTCTAATCGTTTTTTAAAACAACTGATAGTTTCAGCGCTTACTACATGGTTACCAAGTTTATTCCACTCATCGACCACCCTATTAGTAAACCAATTCTTGCCTATATCCTTTTTAAATCTAAAATTGTCCTGCCCTGTTGTTTTATTATGATGACCTTGTTTGCTTCACCCTTGTTATAGCCTTTGATCTACTTGAACACTTCTATTAGATCACCCCGCACTCTGTGTCTTTCCAGAGAGTGTAAGTTTAGGTGCCTAAGCCTCTCTTCGTAAGGCAAATTTCAGAGTCCATGTATCATTTTGGTCATTCTTCTCTGTACTGATTCTAGTGAATTTATGTCCATTTTGTAGGACGGAGACCAAAACTGTACAGCATAGTCAAGGATGGGTCTAACTATCGCTAGATAGATTTTGATAATTACCTCTGCACTTCTATTCGTTACAGTCCTAGCAATGAAGCCTAATGTTCTGTTAGCCTTATTTCTGGCGCTAATGCACTGCTTCTTGGTTTTAAGGGGTCCGGACTCACCAGAACTCCCAAGTCCCTCTCGCACTCAGATTTTTCTAAAAACGTGTTATTTATGTTGTATCTATTTTCGGGGTTGTGTAGCCCTACGTTTAACACTCTACACTGTAGCCTTACGTTTAACACAAAAAAAAAAAAAAAACACTGGGAAAGGTAATTACAATACTAATAGTCAACTAAATGTGTGGCCCTCCGTGGGGAGCCTTAACGGATGAGTGACGAATTATCTCTATTGGATGGGAGGGTCAGGAGATCGCCATTCTGGATGTTGATAAAAAGGTCAGTACAACACTATTAGACAACTAAATATGTGGCGCTTAGTAGGGAGCCTTTACGGACGAGTGACAAATTATCTCTACTGGAGGAGAGGGTCAGGAGATCACTACTCTGGATGTTGATAGAGGGTGATAAATCTTTTATATAAAGGACTTCCAATAGGGAAAGACGATGGGCGTCATCCTCTTGGTCCAGAATTATGGGATTCCATGGTCGTATAAGTAATGATTCTTGATGGATCCTGCTTGTAGGTGGCAAGTAAGGCGTCTATAGAGGCGAATAGTCGTCATTCCTACATAAAAAGTACGAGTTCCACAGTCCTCATTTTGAGATGTATACATGTATATGACGTTTTTCCTCTGGAGGGGCTTACTAGGAGGGAAGGGGTTGCTTCTTAGTAAAAGTTTGGAAGAATTCTTGGATTGGTAAAAGGTAATAGAATTAAGATATTTATATTTGGGTAGGTAAAAGTAAGGTGATGAGATGTACAAGGGGTGAAGGTGGCAGTAGACTGGAAGTGAACATTAAGGAAGAGCGACTGGAGGAAGTGGATAGTTTTAGATACTTGGGTGCAAGTGTAGCAGGAAAAGGTGGAGTGAAGGTGGAGGTAGAATGTAGATTGAGAGAAGCGAGTAAATGCCTTGGTGGATTAAAGAGTGTAATGAGGAATAGACATTTGGGAATGGATGCGAAGAGGAGACTGTATGAAGGAGTGATTGTGCCAACAGCACTGTATGGGGCAGAAACGTAGAACATAAGAGAAGAAGAGAGAAGGAGTTTGAATGTGTTTGAGATGAGGTGTCTGAGAAGTATGGTGGGGGTTACTAGGATAGATAGAGTGAGAAATGAGGAGGTGAGGAGGAGAACAGGGGTGAAAAAGGATTTGGGAGATAGGGTTGATGAAAGAGTATTAGGATGGTTTGGACACATGGAAAGAATGAGTGAAGAAAGACTAGTAAAAGAGGTATGGAAGGCAGATGTGGAGGGAGTGAACATGAGGGGACGTCCTAGGATGAGGTGGATGGATGGGGTGAAGGGGGCTTTGGGGAAGAGGGGAATGTCTGTTGAGGAAGGAAGGGAGAGGACGGAAGACAGAGGTGAGTGGAGAATGGTTGTATATGGATGATGTTGTGATTGCATGAGGAGAAATGGGCAGGGGGGTGGGGGTGGGGTAGTATGTGTGAGTAAATTTTGACGCAGCCCGAAGGGATTTTCTCCCCGTCCTCTCCTTATATGCAAGGGGGGACGGAGAGGGGGGGTCGCCGATTAAATGAAGCGGCCTTGCTGTGGATGTGCTGTGTCTTGCGACACTGCTTCTGACCCAGGGCGGTGGGCAGGGTGCAGGGATGACCCGTCATCCAGGAGGTGCTCAGATGAGAGGGAGGGTGGGAGGGGTGTGGAGTGTATGTAGGGATGAAATGGGTGGGAGTGTTTTTATGCCTTTCCCTTTTTGGCTACCTCCCTTGTAAGGGGGAAAAAGCCTTGGTATATGTATGTATGTATGTATTTGGGTATTGGTTTTTAGGTTGCGGCGGAGGATATTTTTCATCACTCTCTTCATTTTTATATGGTGATGGCATGTGGCTATTGTAAAACAATTTTATCGCTGTCTTGTTTGGCGTGTCGGTGTGGGTTTTTTGTCCAAGGTCCCAACGGTCGACTTCATTCTTGATAGATCTCTCAACAAAGTAATTAGGGAAACCGTTGTTTATAAGAACTTGGAAGAACTTGTAACTGCTCATGGTGAACAGATCTCCAGTCTGAACAGTGGGTGAGCGCCCTTCTGACATACGCACTCATTCTGTCCATTTAGACACCGCCCATTGTTGGTAGATTTGACATAGACAATAGTTTTGTATCCAAAGTCAGAATGGGAAACTTGTACGTCTAGAAAGGGAAGGGACCCATTGATGCTATTTTTGGTGGTGAAAATTAGGCCTGATTCTTCCATGAGTCTCTGGCGGAGGTCTTCTAGTTCATCAGCAATACTGAACCTAACGAAGGTGTGGTCTATATATCTGCAGTAGATACTAGGTTTCTTCTCAGACAGGACATTTTCTTCTATTGTTCCCATGAAGAAATTGGTGAAGAAGACCCCAAGAGCGGATCCCATTGCTACGCCATCTGTTTGTACGTATACGTGTCCTCTTGAGCTTCTAAAGGGTACTTTTTTGTGCACATCCGGAGAAGGGAGCGTAGGGCATGTTCCGGGATGTCTAAAGTGAAAGTGTTGTCATTGTGTTAGTCTCTGGATGATAAACTCAATTGTATTGTCAACATCTATATTCATATAGAAGGAATCGGCATCCAACGAGGAGAGTTTGCTCTCCTCGAGGGCTAGGGTTCCTCTCAGGATTTCTAAGAAGACTTTAGAGGACAAAAGGCTATATCCGGAAGAGGTGTATGGTGTTAGGATTTCATTTGTGTCTTGACATTCTCATATGCATATCCCAGGTCGAAGTCACCAGTTAGCTTCCGGATGTGGATCTTGTCGGTAACTGCGTTGACGATGTCTAAGAAACAACTCTCTCCCTCTCACTGAGCCCCTCCAGAGAAGAAACCTCATCTACATGCATACATGTCAACACAAGGTCTGTGGAACCCGTACTTCTTATATAGGAAAGACGACTACTCACCTTTCCAGACGCTTTACTTACCACCTACAAGCAGGATCCATCAAGAATCATTACTTATACGACCATGCCCCCCCCCCACCCCCGACAAAGGCACCATAATTCTGGACCAGGATTACGATGCCCATCGTCTTTCCCTATTGAAAGCCTTTATATAAAATATTTATCACCCTCTATCAACATCCAGAGTAGTAATCTCCTGACCCTCTAGTAGAGATAATTCGTCCGTTAAGGCTCCCCACGAAGCGCCACATATTTAGTTGTCTATTAGTATTGTACTGACCTTTCCTAGTGTTTGTTTTTTGTGTTTACAACCCCTTGTACCAGAACCTATGTAGTCAGTTGGAAATGTAACAAAAGTTACGAGACGTCCTGCTAGTTAATTCTAGAATTTACTTTATTCGTCTCCATGCCCCACACTTTCGGAGAATTCATGTATTTCTTGAGTAAGGATGAGAAACTCCTTTTTAGAAGAATTGAAGATCTTCAGAAAATGATCATCAGCTCTGAGATTTCAGTCGCATTTAATGCTATATGCATTAGAGTAAAATTGCTGCCGAAATATGTATGTACATACGTATATATATATATATATATATATATATATATATATATATATATGTATATATATGTGTGTGTGTGTGCACACAAGTATGAATATCATATAAGTGCATGTCCGTATATATATATATATATATATATATATATATGTATATATATGTATGTATATATATACGTATATATATATGTATGTATATATATACGTATATATATATATATAAACATATATAAACGTATATATATATATATAAACATATATATATATATACATACATACATATATATAGATATATACATATATATATATATATATATATATATATATATATATTACTGATGAAAAATGTGGTAGCACATTTGTAAATCACAACTGAAACCAGTCAGAGCATAAGAACAAAACCAGAAACGGTAGGTCTATATATTTCAACTATAAACTACAATCCTCTTCAGTATTACAGAAGAAGAGAAGGGTTCTATACTTATATAGTACCCTTTTACAAAAAAAAAAAAAAAGAGAGGGAGGGACAAGGGCATCCTCTAGTCCCTCTGTCCATCTGTTTTTTGTAAGAGGGTGCTATATAAGTATAGTACTCTCCTCTTTCTGTACTACTGAAGATGACTGTAGTTTATAGTCAAAATATATAGACTCATCGTTGTTCATATATATATATATATATATATATATATATATATATATATATATACATATATATATATATATATACATATATATATATATACATATATAAAGTACCTCCTCCTTCTTTCCCAGCGAGGGTCATTTTGCTTAAATGTTATCTTGTAAGAAGCTTCAATAATTCACGGGTGAGCCACGTGTCCGTCGTTCCTCAGCTGGCATCTGAAGATATGACAGTGTGCTTGAGTCATCACTCCATCACCGGCTTTTTTTTGTATTGAAATCCGACCATTTACAGAGGCATACGCAAACAAACGTACTTGCACACACATACTCACGTTTATATACATTGTGTGTTGTTTGTGCCGACGGTGTGTGTTTGTGTTGTGTTGTGTGTGTGTGTGTGTGTGTGTGTGTGTGTGTGTGTGTGTGTGTGTGTGTGTGTGTGTGTGTGTGTGTGTGTGTGTGTGTGTGTGTGTGTGTGTGTGTGTGTGTGTGTGTGTGTGTGTGTGTGTATGTGTGTGTGTGTGTTTGTGTATGTGCATGAGTGTGATTATGGATTAGAGGTTTTGCTGGAAAGGAAGGTAGTCAAGGAGCCACGATGAAAGAAGTGTACTTGCTCAATCATTAAAGAATGATTGTGAAGACAGTGATGACGAAGGGGAAGTTGGAATATGGGAGTTGCCAAAGATGGGGATATTTGTTGTGCTGTAATAGAATAACTTACTAGATGTGGACGGATCACCAGGAGAGTTTCAATTCAGGAGAGGATTATTTATGAAAGAGTAGCCTCAGTAATTTTTTGGAAAGGCGGAAGGATGATAAAAGTTCTGGAAGACTGGAGAAAAGCGGACGTAGTTCCAATGCACAGATAGGAAGAAGACAAGAGGAAGAGTAAAAATTAGAGAAAAATAACTTTTCTGAGTGTGCCGGGAAAGAGACATGGTAGAGACAGTTGATGGGAAGAGGAAGAAATGTCTGTGTAGACGGGGCTGTCGTTGACATTGTCGTTGTCATCGATGTTGTCTTCGTTGTTGCTGTTAGTTAGTCCTCATTTTTAGGGAACTGACAATATATTTATAGAGTTAAGGGATTATTCACTCGGACACTTGCAAGAGATCCTCCTACCCAAATATGTTGTGATCATGTCAGTGTGCTGTCAGTGTTGGCCTACGCGCAAACTGAGACAGACGACGCAGCACAGAGCAAAGGCAGACTTCCTGTCACTAAATTACAATACAGTTTAAACTTCTTTCTCACTTTAAATGCTGAGGTCAAATATCTAGAAACATTTCAAATGAGAGAAAAATTCAAACTGTTCTTAGATCTTATTTGATTGAGAGTAATGCCTCCTTATCTCGAACATTTCAAAGGTTAATCTAAGGTGATCAACTATTTGAATGTGACTTTCAATTTACTGAACTGCCCATGTTTTATCTACTATTGGATAAATTTATTTTAAAAATTCCTTCGTATTTCCTTTTCTTTTATTTTGTGATGTATGAGTTGCAAAGAAAACACTGGACGTCATAAAACTATATATCGAAAAGCCTTATGTATATAGATGCTGGAAAAAGACAGTACATTTTCACTTAAGTGCATATCTATGATATGGCTTGTGATGTCATGTAGTTGTTTCATCCTGACACAAATTTGGCGCTAAACAAACGAATGAACGGCGACGAGGAATGAAGGAAAAAAGAGTGAAAAAGGAGTGATAGTATTGGAAAATACATTATGCAGCTTCTGCAGATGAGGGAGTATTGCTGGAGGACAGCGAATAAAGAATGAAGCGAGTGATGGCAACATTACAAAAAGTACTAGAAAGATATACACATATACACACGCAAGCACAAGCGGCTTGCTGGTGCTGTGGCGCGAAAGCTTCAATAACACTAAAAACCTCTATTATCCCTCTTCAGCAAGAGGATGGATATGTGGTGTTTTTAAGATCTCGCCATTACCTATAGGTCGGACTATATGAGTTCTAAGCTGTTTGATGATGGGAACTGCTAGCAGTTTTGCCAAAGTAAACATTATTTGAAGACGAAGCCTTAAAAATGAAATACAGTATATATGTATCTTTTTTTTTCAAACTGAAAAAGTTCCATCAAACGAAACGTTGTATATCAAATAGAAACTTTGTCCTTAAATAGTGTTTATTTTGCCAGGAAATTAAGAGTTACAATCACAAGTCCAGTACATGATCGAAGACCATGGTAAAGCACACGCACGCACACACACACACACAAACACACACACACACACACACACACACACACACACACACACACACACACACACACACACACACACACACACACATACACACACACACACACACATACACACACACATACACACACACACAGACACACACACACACACACACACACACACACACACACACACACACACACACACACACACACACACACAAACACACACACACACACACACACACACACACACACACACACACACACACACACACACACACACACACACACACACACACACACACACACACACACACACATTCGAGAATAATAGATATAATGCATCTATTTGAGAATAATAGGTATAATAGATGAGAGAGATGGATGGGCAGACTGTGCCTATCTAGATCTACAAAAGACATTTGACAAAGTACCACACAAAAAATTAATAGGAAATTTAGAATCAATAGATGGTATTGCAGGTGATTTATTAAAATGGATGGAAGACTTTCTGACTGGGAGAAAAATGAGGGTAGTAATTAAAGACAAATACTCGAAATGGGCAGAAATGATAAGTGGTGTTCCACAAGGGTCAGTATTAGCTCCAATCATGTTTGCCATATACGTAAACGACATGGACGAAAGATTTGAATGTTATATGAATTTCTTCGCAGATGATGCAAAAATATTAAAGAAAGTATCAAGAATTTTAGAATAGACACTTGTGTTTCTAAAATACCCGATTTCAGTAAAGCTCAGTTCATAGGACTACGTCAGGAGCTTCAGCTTACAGATTGGGAGGCAAAATTAAACGAAAGACCTGTAGATCAGATGTGGGAAATATTTCAAAATACGCTCACTAAGATGATTCAAACTTACATTAAGGACAGACGTCCCCCAAATCAGGCTCGCCCAAAGTGGCTCGACAAAGAAACTGAAAAAAGTATTGCTAAAAAGAGACAGGCTTATAAGAAATATAAGTGCTCGGGTGCATCTAATGACTGTGAAAGTTATGTATCAATACAGAGAGATTTAAAAAAGACAATAAGAAAAAGAAAACGACAATACGAAATGAACATCGCTGATAAATCCAAATAGAATCCCAAAGAATTCTATAGTTACATTAGAGATAAAAAGGTTGTTAGGAATCACATTGGTCCACTATTATCTGCTGACGGTCAACTTGAATATTCAAATGAAGGAATGTGTAATATCTTAAACAATTATTTTAGCTCGGTATTCGTAAACGAAACACCTCAAAGTGAATTCCAAACTGAAACCTGTGAAAAGTCTAGGGTAAACTTACTCACTACGGTAAATATAACAAAAGAAAAAATTAAAAGGTGTATAGATAAACGCAAAGTTAATAAAACACCGGGGCTTGACGGTTGGCATCCAAGCATCTTAAAGGAAATGAAAAATGAGATTGTTGTTCCATTAGAAATTATTTTCAAGAAATCCATCATATCAAAAAAGGTGACAAAAAGAAGACAAATAACTATAGGCCTATAAGTTTGACTTCAGTCGTAGGAAAAATAATGGAAACTATCATCAGAGATGCTATCGAACATCATTTAGAAAGTAACCGTTTGATAAATGATAGCCAGCATGGTTTCAGACGGAAACGTTCTTGCGTGACTAACTTACTCGAATTCTACAACACAGTTATCTCGAATTATGACAAAAGAAACAATATAGATTTAATATATCTAGACTTTGCAAAAGCTTTTGATACCGTCCCACACGAAAGACTACTTACTAAATTAGCTTTACACGGAATAAGTGGTAGCCTATTAGGTTGGACTAGTAATTGGTTGAATGGTCGAAAACAGAGAGTTGTTTTAAATGGAAAAACTTCTGGATGGAAATTTTTTACAAGTGGAGTTCCTCAGTGTTCCGTTCTTGGGCCACTTATATTCATAGTATATATAAATGATATAGACCATGGACTAAAATCTACTGTTTCCAAATTTGCTGATGATACAAAACTGTGCGGAGTGGGAAGTGATCACTCAAACCAATTAGACATCCAAGAAGATTTAGATAAATTACAGCAATGGTCTGAAAAGTGGCTAATGAAATTTAACACAAGTAAATGCAAGGTAATGGACATAGGTAAAAATAACAGTAAGTACAATTACAAGTTATTTGGAAATTCGTTAACAAAAGTGGATAGTGAAAAAGATCTCGGCGTAATTATCAGTAACGACCTCAAATCATCCAAGCAGTGTATTTCAGCCTCTGAGAAAGCAAATAAGATTCTGGGATTGATTGCGCGATCTTTTGATTTCAAAAGTCCATCACTCATTAACAAGCTATATAAATCGTTAGTTTGTCCACATTTGGAATATGCTGTTTCCGTATGGTCACCGAATCTCATTAAAGACATTGACAGACTGGAAAAAGTACAACGGCGAGCCACAAAACTGATTCCAAATATCAAAAATAAATCATACGAAAATCGACTAAAACATATGAATCTGTTTTTCCTGAAACACCGTAGACTCAGAGATGACTTGATACAGGTCTTTAAGATTTTAAAGGGAACTGACAACATCAAAAGTGACAAAATTTTCACATTGAATTAGAATCAGACAAGAAACAATGGTCTCAAACTGTCCGGAAATAGATTCAATTTGGAAGTAGGTAGAAACAACTTTGCCAACCGTGTAGTTAATGAATGGAATAAACTTCCTGCACAAGTAGTGCAATGTAGTCCAGTTCGAAGCTTTAAGAATCATTTAGATATACACCTAAGCAAGATGCTGTAATGATTATAATTTATTTTATATTATTTGTTTTTGTTTTGTTATCATTTGTCTGTTTGATTTTCATTTATTATTAGTAATATGTCAATTTATTATTATATACTATTTACCTGTTTGTTTATTATTTAACTATAACTATGCATTTATTAATGTATTTTATTTGTTATTTACATTATTATAGTTTTTATTTATAATTTTATTATAATTATGATTTTTTTCGCACCCGACCTAGATATGGACCAAAAGGTCTCCTGTCGGCATGCTCCGCCTTTGTAATCCTTTGTAAAACAAGGACTGTGACTCATTACAATCAGACCTGGACACAATCTGGAAATGGACTCAAAAGTGGGAGGTGAACTTTAATGCTAAGAAGTGTAGCATAATGGAGTTTGGTAGAAGTAAAAACAGATTTAAAAAAAAAATTGCAAAATTGGTGAAAATTAAATAAGGGACCTTGGAGTGATAATCAGCAATGACATGACATCGAACAGACATATAAACAAAATAGTAGGTGAGGCATACAACCTACTAGGGTCAATGAAAGTGGCATTTGAATACTTGGATGAAGAAATGATAAAAAAAGTATTAGTCACATTGATTAGACCAAAACTGGAATATGCAGCGACACTATGGACACCCAGTGCTAAAAAGATTATAAGAAAACCAGAAAGAATACAGAGAGCAACAACAAAGTTGGCACCAGCTCTTTCCAAATTAACATACGACCAAAGATTATCGAAACTGCAACTACCAACACTAGAGCAAAAAAGAGAAAGAGGTGATCTACTGACTATATATACAATCATGAAAGGAACGGAAATCCTTGACAATGAAAAATGACAATGGAAAAACAAGAGGTCATGAAAAGAAACTCAAAAAGGACAACTGTAGAAGAGATAGGAAAAAGAATAGGTTCCCTCACAGAGTGCTGGATATATGGAATAACTTAGATGAAAAAACAGTGTGTGCAAATACTATTCACGATTTTAAGAATAAACTTGATGTGGATAGGAGGTAAAGGGAACACAGGCTAAGGGAAATACTTTTTTCCTGACTAGTTTCGCCTGAGTGGCTTCTTCAGAGGTTCCTCAGAAGAATCCACTCAGGCGAAACTAGTCAGGAATAAAAGTATTTCCCTCAGCCCGTGTTCCCTTTACCTCCTATCCACATTCGTCACAATGTATACACAATAAACTTGATGCTGAAAGATACAAAGACGGGTCATCACGAGCATAGCTCCCTTCCCGTATAATACAACTAGGTAAACACACACACACACACACACACACACACACACACACACACACACACACACACACACACACACACACACACACACACACACACACACACACACACACACACACATATATATATATATATATATATATATATATATATATACAGATGCACACACATACACACACACACACACACGCACACACATTCACACACACACATTCACACTCATGCGCACACACAT
Organism: Oratosquilla oratoria; assembly: GCF_046742065.1. Lineage (NCBI taxonomy): Eukaryota > Metazoa > Arthropoda > Malacostraca > Stomatopoda > Squillidae > Oratosquilla > Oratosquilla oratoria. Next base: position 1,166,265 of record NC_134783.1, read on the forward strand.
ACACACACGCACACACACACACACACACACACACACACACACACACACACACACACACACACACACACACACACACACACACACACACACACACACACACACACACACACACACACACATACACACACACATACACACACACACACACGTACACACACACACACACACAGACACACACACACACACACACACACACACACACACACACACACACACACACACACACACACACACACACACACACACACACACACACACACACACATATATATATATATATATATATATATATATATGTATATATATATATATATATATATGTATATATAGATGCACACACACACACACACACACACACACACACACACACACACACACACACACACACACACACACACACACATACACACACACACATACATTCACACACACACACACACACACACACACACACACACACACATTCACACTCATGCGCACACACACATACTCACACACGCACACACACACACACACACACACACACACACACACACACACACACACACACACACACACACACACACACACACACACACACACACACACACACACCTACACACACACTTTTCCAGTTAAGTCTTCTTTATTTAATATATGAATGTCGCAAGGCACCTTACCACCCCCTACCCTACTTAGGTGCGTTCCATAGACCCTAACATAAATTTGAATGATACTATCCTCTTTGCCATTTGTTCAAACGCAAAGAAACATAAACGAGTGCAGTTATACAGTATATATACTTGTGTGCCGTTCCTTCGTATCTTTTTTATCTTCTTCCTCTCTACCTTCAGCAACTGTTCCTGTAATATCCTTCTTCCCTATTTTTTTTAACCCAAATACTGTTTTTTCCTTGTGCTATGTCATAAAAACTTTACGTCTCGTATATATACTTACATCCCTTTTGCACATTCATTTTCATTTTTCTTTCTTTTATTTCTTAGTCTTTCCCCACGACCGCTAACGCTACTTCTGCATCAAGCATTTTTTCACGAACATCCTATCTTCATGCCAAAACCATCGTATCAGTTTTCGTTTTTTTTTTTTTCCTAGTACATCCTTTTACGACATCCTTTGTTCAAACCTCAGTTCAGTCATCCAACGCTGTTACCATGTATATAATTCCTTACTATACTTTTTTCTTTACAATCATACTTTTGTAATTGCTCCAACTGCTATCTTAATCTCCACCAGCCTGTGCTTCATTTCTTGCTTCATTCCTCCAACTGTTGTCATATCAACTTCTAAATATCTGAAAACTCCTCTTCTCTGGTTCTGTGTCTTCCGTCTCAATGCCAATGTTTGATTCTTTTCTCATCACCACTTTTACTTTTGTCAACAAGCATTATAATTTTTCTTCTTCTTGCACGTCTCCCAGAAAGTGTTGATATCTCTTCTTCAACAAATCACCCAAAACAATATGAAATTCAAATTTATTTTTTGTATCCTTCTCCAAACTCAATTCCATTTATATCATCATTAATCCTTTATGAAATTATCCTTATTTATGTCAAATATCTAAAGTGAAGTCACATACCCCTGTCTTAATAACACCTCTAGTTTGAATCGCTCCTTTTTATTATCGCTACATATTGCACTTTATACATATGTAACATTACGTGAACGTTACTTGGACTATGGTGCCGAGGGAGTGAATGAAGCTCAAGTTTGTTTGCTGGTTTTATTCTGGTTAGTGCGAGTGTCGACCTAAGCTGGGTCGCGCGATCAGGCTCCGAGGCGACCCGACCGCAAAGTTGACCGCGTGAGCCTTGGTTCGCGCTCCACTGAGTTACAAGTGCTGAAGAGAACTGAACACTCGAAACCAAAACCTAGCTCGTTATATACACAGCCGACGTACCGAAAGGTAACTAAGGACACATCCTCGCCGAGACATGGCTCGGCAGGGCCAAGGTTGGGCTTTCGTGAGGATACAAATGCCTGTAATACAGGCGTAATATGGACTTAATCTACACAATAGTAATATAAGGTAGGAGGTCAGCTGTTTCTACACAACATATAAATTCCTTGTTCACCCCATTTCTGCAGCGATTATACTATAAGCCAAAATGTCGCGTAGACGTACATTTGGGGGACTCTGTTCACCACATTACCCTCCTTCCCCTGGGAACGTGGAATCGTGATGTCCAAGCGGGGAGGCAACGTCAGTGGAAGCGGGAATTCCCTGGAGGCGGCACAGACAGTAATGTTGGAAGCGGTGACTTCCATGAAGTTGCGACGTCGATCTGCGTCAATCGTCACGTCCACTGCGGGGAAGTGGCCGTGAGCGACGTCAGTGGAAGCGGGAACTCCCTGGAGGCGGCGCAGATAGCAATGCTGGAAGCTGTGACTTCCTTGAAGTTGCGACGTCGATCTGCGTCAATCGTGACGTCCATTGTGGGGAAGTGGCTTTGAGCGAAGTCAGTGGAAGCAGGAAACCCCTGGAGGCGGAGCAGACAGCAATGTTGGAAGCGGTGGCTTCCCTGAAGTAGCGACGTCGATCTGCGTCGATCGTGACATTCAGTGCGGAGAAGAGGTCGTGCGTGGCGTCAGTGGAGCTGGGCGACGTTGGCAGCGGCGGCGACGTCGGATGCAGTGACATCCCAGAAGTAGTGACTTCGATCTGCGGCGATCGTGACGTCCACTGTGGAGAAGAGGCCGTGAGCGACGTCAGTGGAAGCGGGAACTCCCTGGAGGCGGCGCAGATAGCAATGTTGGAAGCGGTGGCTTCCTTGAAGTTGCGACATCGATCTGCGGCGATCGTGACGTCGAGCGAAGAGGCGGTCGTGAATGACGTGCCGTAGCGGCAGTAGCAATGGCCGTGGTGATGACCACAGCGGCGGTAGCTACGATGGCTGTGACTATGGTGGGGTTGAAGAACGTCCAGAGAGTCACACAGGTTGTCGATGATTCAAGTTTGGCTGGGTGCACCCGCGTCAAAACTCCCGGGGTCTCTAATGTAACATTGCGTGAACGTTACTTGGACTATGGTGCCGAGGGAGTGAATGAAGCTCAATTTTGTTTATTATCTTTATTCTGGTTAGTGCGAGTGTCGACCTGGTGTGGGTCGGGCGATCAGGCTCCGAGGTGACCCGACCGCAAAGTTGACCGCATAGGCCTTGGTTCGCGCTCCGCTGAGTTACAAGTGCTAAAGAGAACTGAACACTAGAGACCAAAACCTGGCTCCTTATATACACAACCAACGTACCGAAAGGTAACTAAGGACACATCCTCACCGAGACATTGCTCGGCAGGCAGGTTGTGCTTTCGTGAGGATACAAATGCCTGTAATACAGGCGTAATATGGACTTAATCTACCCAATAGTAATATAAGGTAGGAGGTCAGCTGTTTCTACACAACATATAAATTCCTTGTCCATCCCATTTCTGCACCGACGAAACTATAGCCAAAATGTTGCGTAGACGCACATATGGGGGACCCTGTTCACCACAAATACAATGGATCAGAATGAGTAACGATGGCAAGGCATGCCAGGAGACAAACGATTACAAAGGATTACAAAGGCGGAGCATGCTGACAGGAGACCTTTTGATCCATATCTAGGTCGGATAAAAAAAAAATCATATTAGTAATAAATTAAAACTATAATAATGTAAAAATAACAAATAAAATACATAAATAAATGCATAGGTATAGTTGAATAACAAACAAACAGGTAAATAGTAAATGATTTTAAATTGACATATAACTAATAATAAATGAAAATCAGCCAGACAAATTATAACAAAACAAAAACAAATAATATAAATTATAATCATTACAGCATCTTACTTAGGTATTTATCTAAATGATTCTTAAAGCTTCGAACTGAACTACATTGCACTACCTGTGCAGGAAGTTTATTCCATTCATTAATTACACGGTTGGCAAAGTTGTTTCTACCTACTTCCAAATTGAATCTATTTCCGGACAGTTTGAGACCATTGTTTCTTGTCTGATTCTAATTCAATGTGAAAATTTTGTCACTTTTGATGTTGTCAATTCCCTTTAAAATCTTAAAGACCTGTATCAAGTCACCTCTGAGTCTACGCTTTTTTAGGGAAAACAGATTCATGTGCTTAAGTCGATTTTCGTATGATTTATTTTTGATATTTGGAATCAGTTTTGTGGCTCGCCGTTGTACTTTTTCCAGTCTGTCAATGTCTTTAATGAGATTCGGTGACCATACGGAAACAGCATATTCCAAATGTGGACGAACTAACGATTTATATAGCTTGTTAATGAGTGATGGACTTTTGAAATCAAAAGATCGCGCAATCAATCCCAGAATCTTATTTGCTTTCTCAGAGGCTGAAATACACTGCTTGGATGATTTGAGGTCGTTACTGATAATTACGCCGAGATCTTTTTCACTATCCACTTTTGTTAACGAATTTCCAAATAACTTGTAATCGTACTTACTGTTATTTCTACCTATGTGCATTACCTTGCATTTACTTGTTCCTCATTCCTTTCAGTGGTCATTATTTTTCTTCTACAACTATAACATACTCATCACTCTTTAATTATCTCCTGGTTATCGCCAAATCATCTTATTCAGCTTGGAGGAAAACCTAGGCTTTAAAGGGTCAAATCTGCTCTCACCATACTCTCCTGCTTTTGGCAAACCTTTGAAATACTCCTGTCGTATTACAACGAATTACATTGACAAAGCAAACCAGATGCAGAAAAAAAAGACTAACAGTAAATACTCACACAAATAGGCAAGCAAACAAACTTACCAAATAACACAGTGACAAACATAACAACATATTACTTTGGTGTTGATCCAAATGAATCTCAAAACTTCAAATTGAATTACATTCCACTGTTTCTTCGGAAAGTTCATTTCGTCCAGTGACTACAAGGTTGGCGACATTGTTTCAGCATACTTTCTTTTTACTAAATTTTTTCGCCCTGTCCACCTCGTGCCATAAAATTCTCCAACTCTTCTTATTACCTTTCATAGAAGTGTGATTTGTATTTCAAACCAGCACTTCTCTTTTGTCGTTCCCTTCACTATTTTCAACTTCTCTGTCCTTATCTTTCTGTTGTCGTTTGTACTCTCCCTCAGTTACAGTCTCCAACAAATCAACTTCAGTAGCCTAAACATACTTCAAAAGCAAGACTTTTTATCATTACTACTACTACTACTACTGCTACTACTACTACTACTACTACTACTACTACTACTACTACTACTACTACTACTACTACTACTACTACCACTACTACTACTTTTTTTTCTTTCTTTTTTTCTTTTTCATTTTTTCTCGACCTCCATCCTCGTGGAACTGTGTGGTGGAACCAGCAGGATCTGTCTCCTACAAACACAGTTCATTGGCCCCTCTCCCGCCAATGACTGTGGTCGACGACCCTTTTATTTATCTATTTTTTTTATTCTTTTTATTAATAATGCCTAATACAAAAGTTCATTTATCCTACTGTCAACCACCGTCTGCTCAAAATCTAGGTTTTGTATATGTGCTGATTTGGGCTGTGGGGACCCGGTACCTTTCAGGCATAGGAGGGCTGATCTTAGGAGTGAGAATAACAGTCTACATCTCATCCATGAAACAATGCTGCTTTTTTTGGATGTTGTTTCTTTTCAGCCATCACCTCAGCCAGTCGAGCGTAAAATGCCTTTGCTCTAGGACCCATCCTATCTGAAGTCGTAAAGGTTACAAAGGATTACAAAGGATTACAAAGGCGGAGCATGCCGACAGGAGACCTTTTGGTCCATATCTAGGTCGGATGCGAAAAAATCATAATAATAATAAAATAATAAATAAAAACTATAATAATGTAAATAACAAATAAAATACATAAATAAATGCATAGGTATAGAAGTAATAAAAAAACAGGTAAATAGTATATGATAATGAATTGACATATAACTGATAATAAATTAAAGTCAGACAGACAAATGATAACAAAACAAAAACAAATAATATAAAATAAATTATAATCATTACAGCATCTTGCTTAGGTGTTTATCTAAATGATTCTTAAAGCTTCGAACTGGACTACATTGCACTACTTGTGCAGGAAGTTTATTCCATTCATTAACTACACGGTTGGCAAAGTTGTTTCTACCTACTTCCAAATTGAATCTATTTCCGGACAGTTTGAGACCATTGTTTCTTGTCTGATTCTAATTCAATGTGAAAATTTTGTCACTTTTGATGTTGTCAATTCC
>NC_134783.1:1190000-1202500 GCF_046742065.1 Oratosquilla oratoria
CAAGACTTTATTCTTTAATCTAGAGAATACTTTCCTATTAGCAACTGAGAGGGACTGGAAGTAGTCATTCATGACTCTCAAAAGAATATACGCAGTGTATGCCAACTGATATATTTTTGCATAGTAATAGTATTGAACAACTATTGACTCCACCGAAACTATAGTTTTTCGCCTCGTCGTGAGGCGTCTTCAGGGTGAGGACTGCTTTGTAGGATGCTCTGCTATATTGAAGGTCTTCCAACGAATAATCTGGATTCTGGATTCCAAGAAAAGGCCACCTCGCTTGCGCGGGATCGGGTTTTGTGGGAGGGGAAGAATGTCTGTTAGAAAATGAAAAGATAGTAGTGTATAAAAGAGGATCTATTGCCACCGGGCGAATTGCGAGCGATAATGACCGCTGGTTGGATGGGCTGGCTTATAAGGCTCAGCCTGCCTAGCTCAGACGGAATACTGGCCTCTCATTGGCTGAGAGGTGCAGTATGGGATTTTGTCCGGGAGCCAAGGGGGTGGGATTTTGTCTGGGAGCCAAAGGGGTGGGATTTTGTCTGGAAGCCAAGGGGGTGGGATTTTGTCTGGGAGCCAAGAGGATGGGATTTTGTCTCTTGACTCTTTTTCTACCTTTTCATATATATATGTATATATATATATATATATATATATATACATATCTATATATATATATACTTATGTATATATATATATATATACATGTATATATATACATATATATGTGTGTGTGTGTGTATCTGTGTGTACATATGTACATATATACACGAGTATATATGTATGTATGTATATACATGTATATATGTATATATATATATATATATATATATATTTGTGTGTGTGTGTGTGTGTGTGTGTGTATATATATGTATATATATATATAGATGTATGCATATATATATATATATAGATGTATGCATATACATATGTATATATATATGTATATATATATATATATATATATATATATATATATATATATATCAGTTGCACACCTAGTGCTTACGTCAAGAAAGCGTTCCTGAATCATGGTGCAATGCTATTATGATTTTGTTTCATAAAAAAGGAGACCAGGAGGACCTTAGTAACTATCGACCGATTAGCTTGCTATCAAGCGTATAAAAGTATTCTCCAAGATCCTTACAAATAGACTAAGTCAATTTTTTAGATGGAAACCAACCAAGAGAACATGCAGGCTTTAGAAGTGGATATTCGACTCTGGAATATTTGCAGATGATGAACCAACTATTCGAGAATATGACAGAGTACAATATACCTCTCTATTTAGCTTTTTTAGATTACGAGAAGGCCTTTGACTCTGTAGAACAATCAGCAATACTTAACTCGCTATGCAATCAGGGTACAAGCAAACAGATCGTAAGGTTTTAGAAAATATTTATGCGAAAGGTACCGCTATAATTCTACTACATAAAGATACAGAAAAGATCAAGATTGAAAAAGGAGTACGACAAGACGATACAATTTCACCAAAATTATTTACAGCTTGCTTGGAAGAGATTTTTAGAAGATTGAGTTGGGAGGAGAAAGATTTGAAAATTAATGACAAATGTTTGAACCACCTAATATTTACTGTCGAAAATTATTCGTATTTCAGAAAGAGCAGAAGACTTGCAAGATATGCTGAGGTTTAAAAATGAATAGAATTAAAACCAAAGTACTGTTCAACACGAAAGTTCAAAGTCAAGAGATTAGAATCGATGGTGAGAGTTATGAGGAAGCTGAAGAGTATAATTATTTAGGCCAGATAGTGAAAGTGACAAAAAATCATGATAATGAAATAAAAAGACGTATTACAATTACTTGGAAAGTGTTTGGTAAGTACAATGAAATCCTGAGAGGCTCCCTACCTTTATATTTGAAACGTAAAGTTTAAAATAAATGCATTCTGCCAGCAATAATCTACTAGTGTGGAACTTGGAAACTGACGAAGGTGATTGAAACAAAGCTAAGGAATGCACAGAGGAGAATGGAAAGATCTATGATGGGAATAACGCTGAAAGACCGAAAGAGAGCAAGTTGGAAGAGAGAGCCTAGAGTGAAAGATATTATATATATATATATATATATATATATATATATATATATATATATATATATATATATATACATACATGACGTATTAGAAGCGAGGTCAGAACATGTGATCCAAAGTCCGTGTCTTGGTTTGGGACGGCCGCCATCTTGCGGTGCTGAAAAGCGGCCAACCGGCAAATCTCACTCATTGCCACCGAATTTTTACCACTATTGTTAATATATGCATACATATATATATATATATATATATATATATATATATATGTATATATATACATACATACATACATACATACATACATACATACTCGTACTTACACACATACATGCATACCGAAAGCCCCTTTCCCCTTATGATGAGGTTGGCCGAGTGAAAGCACACATCCACTTCATACATATTAAATAATATCCTATCAATACATCTTTTATTTCTATAATTTCCGATTACATGTGAAAACAACTAAATTATTCTACATTGACCTCCTTCTATAGGTCACTTTCATTCTAAATTTATCCTAGCTGATGGAAGTAATCCCTTTTATCCGTGTAGAAGGTTTGATGGGATTTAATTAAAGATCAGTTGTACAAAAATTATATTATACATTTGTAGTACAAGTACAGTGAGATCTTGGCGCCACGGATATACACGCCGCAATCCTACTAGGGCGTTTTGATGGTGACATGATAGAGATGTCCAATTCTACTGACTCTTACAACCAGTCATACAACATTAATACATAGCAGAACACTAAGGTGGCGGCACACTAGGCATTTATCGCTATCATGCTACTTGCTTTTGCTACTTCGTTTGAGTACAAACAACTACGGTTACGATCTTTTATTTTGTAAATTTCCAAATGTCAAATTACTCCTGCGTCATATAGTGAGAAGCTGAATGACGAGCTAAGAAAATTTAAACCTATACGAATGTTAGACACATTACTGAGATGTTCCTACGGAAGTCTAGAATATTGTAACCGAGGTCCTTTTTACTGAAACGAAGTAGCGAGAGCAAGTAGCATGCTAGCCCAGTGTGCTACCACCTTTAGTCAGGCAGCGTCCATGCACTGAGACTTCTATCGACATATCCTTTGGGATAGACATTCACGAATCTCATAACGTGAATAAAAACGCAAAGTACATGTGTACACAAGTAATTCTGGTCAGCTTAGAGACGCCCACAGCTGGCAAAGGGTTTAAGATTTTCTCAATTAATGAACGTACCGTCTCGGTTAACCACTTTGCTTTGGTGGCACTCATCTATTTCCTCCAAAAGATCAACACCAACATACAAATTAATTCCCGGATATTGAATTGAAGTAGTATGGTAGCATCAACAACATATATGAGAATGTATATACATATATATATATATATATATATATATATATATATACATATATAAATATAAATATAGATATATATATACATAATTATAGATATACATATTTATATATCTATATATATACATATATAAATATATATATGTATATATATATAAGTATATATATATATGTATATATATGTATATATATATATATATGTATATATATATATATATATATATATATATATATATATATATATATATATATATATATATATATCACTAACAAGAAACACCCTAGGAAAAAACACTGATATTTGGGAAATGTGTACAGATGATAGACGCCTCCTAATCTCAGAAGCGTTATATATTAAAGAGTTAAGTCCAAATATAAATATACAAACAGATGAAGTTAGGGCCCTCCCAACCATGAGGCAAACCACCATAAACCTAAGCACGAGACATAACACCACAAATCTAAGTACGAGACAAAACACCAGAAGCCAAAACATAAGACATTTCGTGACAACACGAGGCCGGTTGCTCTCCTTAGCACGTGACATTTTGTCACTATCTGAGTTGCCAGGTATCCTCTCCCAGGTGGCTGGTAGCCTCTCACAGTGAAGAACAAATATGAAAACTTGAGTATAAAAAGTGATATCATTACGTAATTCACCGGAACAATTCTTACCCAGACTAGATAGAATATTCCCAAAGCTACTGAAGAAGAATCTTGATCCCGAAATTGGGATATAGCAAACATGAATACCAACAGTGAAGTCATAAACCTCCTTTCAAAGGAACTTAAGTCCATAGTAAGACAATAGAAAATACATTTTAAAAAATAATAACTGCACAATCAGCTATCACTTTTAATGAGGTATATATATATATATATATATATATACATATATATATATATATATATGTATATATACATATATATATATGTATATATACATATATATATATATATATATATATATATATGCTGGTACATTGTGACAAGTTGATGAAGGTGGAAAAAGAAGTCACGGGTCTAGTTCCGAGTTCCTGAGTTTATTCCTGACCGGTTTCGCTCTATGCTTCTTCAGAGGAATGTGACTCTGGAGTGAAGCTGGCGGTATACATAGTCTGAGTAAGACCGCGTTCCCTCCTTGGAGGCGGGTTCCGTTTGGTTGTACAATGGTTTATAATTTTTAATACAATGAACAATAGTGATAATACAGTATACAATAAATTGTTGTGATGTTATTATAAAACAGCTCCGGTGTGTGTGGAATGTTGATCGAGGGTGTAACAGTGTAAGTGAAGTGAGTGGTGTAAAAATGTGGGAATCCTAAAAAGTGTCATAAGATAACTTATAGTATTAAATAATATAAAGATAAATATCCAGATAAATAGAATAAAATAAAATAAAATAAAATAAAATAAAATGAAATAAAATGAAAATAAAAATAAAAATAAATAAATAAATAAATAAAAATAATGTGCTAATTTAAAGTGACATGACATCTCATCGCATATCGTTGTGTGACAGAATGTTATCAAAAAATACATACATATACATATATGGTACAGTTTTACATATGGTACTGCAAATAATAAATAAATAAATGGATAATAACATATTTGGACATATTCGGACAGAATAAAAATATAATAATAACAATAATAATAATAGTGTGATAGTGGGCAACGTTCTCTTTGACACATCATTGTATGACCTAAGATATAGATTAATTTATACTTAAGATAATAAATAGTAATGTAATTTGATTTAAAAGGAAGCAATATAAAATGAAACAAGAATAAAACAATGAATAAATTAATAAATTAATAAATAAATATATACTTTGGTATCTATTTATTTATTCATTGTTTTATTCTTGTTTCATTTTATATTGCTTCCTTTTAAATTAAATTACATTACTATTTATTATCTTAAGTATAAATTAATCTATATCTTAGGTCATGCAATGATGTGTCAAAGATAACGTTGCCCACTATCACACTATTATTATTATTGATATTATCATACTTTTGTTCTGTCCGAATATGTCCAAATATGTTATTATCCATTTATTTATTTATTTATTATTTGCAGTACCATATGTAAAACTGTACCATATATGTATATGTATGTTTTTTTTTATAACATTCTGTCACACAACGATATGCGATGAGATGTCATTATTTATTTATCTTTTTTTTTTTATCTGGATATTTATCTTTATATTATTTAATACTGTAAGTTATCTTATGACACTTTTTAGGATTCCCACATTTTTACACCACTCACTTCACTTACACTGTTACACCCTCGATCAACATTCCGCACACACCGGAGCTGTTTTATAATAACATCACAACAATTTATTGTATACTGTATTATCACTATTGTTCATTGTACTAAAAATTATAAACCATTGTACAACCAAACGGAACCCGCCTCCAAGGAGGGAACGCGGTCTTACTCAGACTATGTATACCGCCAGCTTCACTCCAGTCACATTCCTCTGAAGAAGCATAGAGCGAAACCAGTCAGGAATAAACTCAGGAACTCGGAACTAGACCCGTGACTTCTTTTTCCACCTTCATCATGTATACATACATATATATAAATATATATATGTGTATATATATATATAAATATATGTATATATATGTAAATATATATATATATATATATGTATATATATATGAATATATATATATATGTATATATATAAATATATGTATATATACATATATGTATATATATATATATACATATATATATATATTTATATATATGTATACATATATATATATATATACATATATATGTGCATATATATATATATATATATATATAAATACATACATACATATATACATATATATATATATATATATATATGTATATATGTATATATATATATATACATATATATATATATATTTATATATATATATATGTAGACGAAGGCAGTGTGTAGACAGTAGACGAAGGCAGTGACTTGAAATGCAGAAGATTGTGACGTCATGTCGTCATTGCTTGGAACAGTACGTAATATTCTAATATACTCATTATGCCTTATAGATGCTAATTCAGGAGTTGGCTATACTTTTGAATAATGAATATGAAAATTTTGAATATTAAAGGTCAGAAAATATGTAATCGGAAAAGTGGAAATTAAAAATTTGGCAAATTGGAAAATTAGCAGTCGTGACGTCACGCGCTCAGAGCTGGGGTTCCTTAGGACCCACAGAGCTAATGTCGTGACGTCATGTCTCTTCTGATTGGCTAGTCCTCAGTTGTGACGTCATATCTCTTCTTCTGATCTCTTGTTTTGATTGGCTGGCTCTCAGTCGTGACGTCATATCTCCTCTGATTGGCTGGTGACAGTTTCAAGCAAGTAAGCGTGATGACAAACAAGATTATCAGACTTTTATAAGTATATATATATATATATATATATATATATATATATATATAAACTCTGTATGAATTGTGCGTGTGTGCGCGCGCGCGTACGGGCGTGTGCGTGTGTGTGGGTGCACTCGTCTTTTTTCTTTCTCTTGGTCCTTTCCAAATAAATTTATCTCGTTTTAAAGGCACTTTCAACTCTGAGTACGAATACAGACCGAGATAACTGAAGGGGAACAGTCACCGAAAATGTTAGGAACCGGTGGATACAAAGCAATGGGTCTTGAACGCTACAGTTCACCGCAATTCCACAGTTCATGTACCGCTAGAGCATGATGAGCTTTTTTCCCGTTTCTTAATCACGGAAACCAGGGTCAGGTGTTCACTGGTTACCGGTAACTGCCACTTGTAGTGGCTATCTGAGCACATAGTGCAAAGGTGACGGTTTCGGCCGTATTTAAGAGTCTCCTGTGGGCAGACTTCTCGACTCACTTTTTGGTTCAAGAGTCGGCCGATAGTCTTGCAGTAGTTTACTTATTTGGTAAAGGATGTCACCGCAGGAGGTTTCTTTACTTTCTGCAATATTTTGTGTCAACTGTGGAACATTGCAACATTACAAGCATGTACTGTCTAAGCGCCATCCATTGTCAGGAAGAGATGATATATGGTTGTCCTCGAACTTTGGAATCTACTATTGAGGACAACCGAAACGGATCCATGTCATTCCAGAACTATGAATATGAATCTTTTATCGTTGTTATATTATCATCATTATGTCTTACAAATTTCTGTGAATAAATTACTGCATGCAAAAATATATCAAATACTCAACAGCCTAAGATAAATTGTGCGCTGATTGCACAATCGGTATTGGGCAAAAGTGACAGTTACGGCCGCAGTAACTCAGCGCCTCCTGGTGGAGACTCTAAGACCTTGTAATTCACGTTTGCGTTGAGTCCACTAAGAGATCGTTCAAGAAGATATTAAACCAATTTATCTGTTAATGTATTTGTATAAATCCGGTCATGCCAATGCCATGTAAAATTTAATACCAGATTGATTAACTACAACTATCCATAGGATTTATTTTGTAAATTGCACCTACAGAATGGGACCATTTACGAAGTAATATATAAAAAAGTAGAAGGTTTACGTCAAGAAGTCTTTCAGTGCGGTTGACTTCGTTCCCCTGTTTTGTCGGCAAGAAATAGGATCTAGTTCACAACAGCACAATTGTAAATTATTATCATTATTATCTTTTTCCCATTGGAAATGAAACAAACGCACTCACGATTATGAAAGGGTAATAGACAGAGCGCTCTGGTTGTTATTGGTGTTCCTTATGCTGAAGTCGTCCTCAGTGGAACTAATAGACAGTCGAAGAGGGTCATTTTCTTTCCCACGCGTTCTCGCCTCGCTAATTTGCGCAGAGGAAGCATATTTACTTAAAAGCAGCCTTGCTACTTCGATCGACACACTGTTAGTATTCCGTCTCCTGCGCCGTGTCTGATATTATTTTCATAGGTTAAACGGATCAGATTACGGTAATATGAACATGGCTGTGACGATCGATGGATGGGCGAAGATAGGTTATGTAATTGTATGAACACCCACGTACACACATAGAAGGTGTGGACCCTACGCCAGAAGACGAGTAGCCGGGGCCAAAGACGTCACCTTTACCCTTTAACGCGCTTTCAGGACTATTGGTGAGAAGTGTGGGACTCGAACCCACAACTAGGTGAATACGAGACCAGCAGGTTTTGGATGACACCACCAGAGCACACATGCATAACCATAGTTTCAACTACGGCCGCTACCCTAACCACTTGTTGGGGTTGTCAGTATCTATTCACGTTGATTTACTTCGCTTTCAGCCAGTACGGAAGATACAGACCGCATTATTTCGGTTGTCACATCAGAGCAGTGGTTCTTAACCTTTTTTAGTGCCCGTACTCCTTGATTGTTTAAAGAAAAATTCTCGTACCCTTATCCAATATAAATATAGTGCAAGTATATTGAAAGGATTGGAGGTACAAACCTTGCTGAGAAATGATTAGATATATATTCAATTAGTAGGATACAATGAATGCACATTATGCTTTCTCATGATAAATATACAGTACCATTGCACTGGCTATCATGTCTCGTACTCCCAGGTGAGGGTCTTGTACCCCAAGTTAAGAACTAATGCATTAAAGAGTAAAATGATGTAACACATGTAATCAAACAAACGATATTCAAACATAATAAAGGATGGACAGTCACAACAGAAGGCTTCTTCTCTCATGTAAACTGCAGATATTTCTTTCATCGTCAGCCACCATTACTCCTATTCTCCGTCTAGCCTCCTCTGCCTTTCGTCAATACTGCTCTTCCCACTTCCTTGAATAGTCTTCTATTCTTTCTCTCCTTTCCCTCCCGCACCAGGTTTTTCTCCCTTATGGGTTTGGTTGACCTCCACTTCCTTCTTCATGCTCTCTCTGATGTCCTCTTCATTTCCTATTGGGTACATACCTTTCCTTTCCCTCTATTCCTTTAATCAATCTCTGACTCATAAACTTCTAGTTTACCTGTCTCATTTTGTGTTCATTACATCCCACACCATCTTAAGAAGTCCCTGTTTATATTAATCTTTACGTCTGCATAATTTCTGTACTTTCCCTTACTTTCTCTTATTTGCAACCTATATTTTTGTTTTATTTCATATGCCTTTCCATCTCTTCTTTAATCAGGGAAATCCCCCCCAAGCATACGTATCTCGTTCCTACAGAGAAGCACCGACGCTACCACACTCCCTGATTCCCTGAGGCAAATACTTCCGCAATTAGTTGCACAAACATATAATCAAACAACTGCAGAACCGTTGTTTTGATTGTGGTTGTGCTTTAGTTGAATTCCGTCTGAATATTTTCAACTTACCAGACACCTGTCTATACAAGGTGTCCCAGAAGTCACGCACCATCCAGGTTTTCATAAAAATACATATGAATAGCAATTTTATTGATCATAATCATAACAGATGCTCAAATTGTTCACCCCCTACACTGACAAATGCATCAGTTCTCACCCATAATATCAAATCAAATCTGAAAAGTAGAAAAATAAAATAAAATAAAGATCAGTATATGGTGCGCGACTTCTGGGACACCCTGTACAAGTTGGGTGTATAAAAACATGCTCACTTCCTATTTCATCCCTATTTTCCCCGTTTTTTCCAATTAGGTAAATACTGCAAGAGTATTCATTAGTAACTTTCCGGTACAGACGCCATCTAACATTGCCTTTTAGGGCAAAAAGCATGGGTAATGCTGTTTTGGTGATGCTGTCTAACAATGCCTTTCGGGTCCTACTACAAGAGCATCGCTATGTCGTCACTAACGCTGTCGAACATCTTTCAAGGGGTTATCACACTGGACTTCCACAGGCTTCACAATCGCCGACAGTTAAGACTTCGTTTGAGTAAAAAAATACTTCGGTTACAATATTCTATTTTTCAAGTCTCCAAATATCAAATGATCTTTCTGTTATATACAGTACAGAGCAAAGCCGAATGATGAACTGAGATATTTTAAACCTATAATGCTAAACATACTATTGAAATTTTCTTAGAGAAGTCTAGATTTCTGTAAGCGAAGTCATATTCTAGTTATTCAAATGGAGGTTGGAGGTAGGATGTGGGAGCAAAAATAGTACAGTGTGATAACCCCTTTAGGTTCATACCACAAGACAGTCGGTAATGCTGTATTGCTGGCGTTATGTAACGTTGTCGTTTCGGGTCATGTTGCAATAGGATCACCTACGTTGTATTACTGACGCCCAAGGACACACGACAAGAGCGCTGCCAACGCTCTTTCATAGAAGTTGACTCACAATTTAGTTTATGATGAATACTTTCTATGTAGAATGTGATGCACTACCGTATTCTAATATCCGACTATGATTTTGTGTTTACAATATACTGTATATTATAAGGTGTCTCATTTATCGGTCATATGTTACTATGTTGTAAACATGTCTGATTTTTCTTTATTTTTCATCTTTTTATTATAGTTATTATCATTATCATTATTATTATTTTTTTGCAGTAGAATAGTGATGGAATTAGGATAGTATCCTCTGTTATAATTTATTAGCTGCTGAGGATGCTGCAAAACTTGTCGGCAAACTTTGAAATTCGGCTATGTATGAGAAAAACAGTTGTACTTCTGGTTCATCATTCTGCAGTCAACGATATGTAATGCAAATATCATTAAGATTATTGTATTTTCAAAAGGATTTTCATGTTATTAAGTTGCCTCATTCGTTATTCAGGTTCGGTAGAAGTAGCTACATTGGGAAAAAGCGCAGATATATATGTAAACTTTCACTACAAAAAAAAAAAATCCCAAAATATATATATTTTTTCTACATCTCTAAGAAATGGTGATTATCGCTCAACGATGATCGTTCATAGCTCAATTATGATCGTCAAACTATTGTCTAGAGCATTAATTCTTTGCTTTTGAATGGAGCTGTTTTGTTTCGAGTTGTAATGTACGAGGCTGATCATTTTAACCGAACATACAACCAACGCATTTACCCAATTGTAATAATACCAGGTAGGATTCGTCCTATATTAGGGTCCTATTTAGCGTAGTAAACATTAACACACTGCCCTACTAACGGCTTCAAACGCGTTAAGGTGGCGACATACTACGTTAGAAGTTTACTTGGTTTTGTTACTTTGTTTGAGTAGAAATGACTTAGGTTACGATTTTTTCCGAATTTCTAAATATCAAATTACTCTTGCATCATATACTGAGAGGCTGAATGACGAACTAAGAGAAGTTAAAGCTATATGAATGTTAGACACATTTTTGAAATGTTCTTACGGAAGTAATCGAAGTCGTTTCTACTCAAACGAAGTAGCAAAAGCAAGTAGTGTGTTACCCTAGTGTACCGCCACCAACGCCCTCCAATGCGTCAGCAACATGAAACGCCAACGTACCGCGTCCTAGTATCCCCGGTGTACTGTGGCCCATTTTTTTTTTTTCACAGAAAAGTAGGCACAAACGTTTCTCTGTAAAAAAACAACATTAGGTGTCCATACAACGTGACCTAATGCGGCACTAGCACCACACGTGTAGTTTATCTCTTGCCTTTTATATGGAAATGTACGTGGAAATATTTCTCGACGAGTACAGCATAAGAGACAACGTTTCAACGTTGAATGAACGTATCCTAAAGCGATATGATCAACGCCTATTTCGCTTTGCAAAATATGACGTATGGTGACATTTGTGCAGTCGAGCTCTAAAGGGAATAACAAATTTTGTCTGCTCTAAGGATTTTTCCTAGATTACAAAGTATATTCGTCTTCCTTTCCTGTCGTTATTGTATTGTTCCTACTGACATTCAGATCCCAAGATAATTTCTCCAATATGGCGTTGCCAATTTATACAGTTTGATATTAGTGCAACCTACTGGTGTATTACACACACACACACACACACACACACACACACACACACACACACACACACACACACACACACACACACACACACACACACACACACACACACACACACACACACACACACACACACACACACACACACACACACACACACACACACACACATATATATATATATTCTTTTCCAGTCCTAACCCTCAGCCAAAAAAAAAGAAAGAAAATCTACCACAGTTCTCGTT
>NC_134783.1:1207500-1212500 GCF_046742065.1 Oratosquilla oratoria
GTAAACGGCTAAATTACAACCAAACAAATAAAACCAAACGAAAACAAAATAAAAAGGCAGTGAACATAAAGCTAGTGTGACAAAAACATCAAAACGAAACCCAAAAGTAAAAACAGAACACAATCCCAAAGACATAAAAGAAAGAAGGTGGACCAAATGTCCGACGAAGTGGGAAGTGGGGGACAGGAGGAACAAGGACTCAATAACAAATGACTACATTACAAGCAGACAAATAAAAAGCAAAGAAGACAACCGCTGAGAAAAAAGGAAGCAAACTACAACTGTAAAGGAGGACAAAAGTCACGGGAAAGGGGGAGTCGAAGAGATGCATTGGGAGACTGAAAGGGTGAACCTTTCCCAGATTTACCATTTCGGCGATTCATAAGGAATTCACATTCTTGTAACCGTTATACCCCCTGAAGACGATTCCTGGACGGGAATCGAAACGTCGGGCAAATAAACCCTTCAATTGAATCTGGTGTTTACAGTTTTCCAATACATATATATATATATATGTATGTATATATATATATATAAATATATAAATATATATATATATATATATATATATATATATGTATATGTATATTTACTTTTTCCAAATTCCATTATACTGCATTTCTTAATGTTGAAGTTCACTTCCCACTTCTGACTCCATTCCCAGACCTGAAGCGATTCACAAACTTTTTCCATATTTACTTTCTTTAGCAGTTTTGCGTCGGCTGTAGAGAAGTTCATGTAACATTCCACAACTTCATCCATGTCATTTACATATATAGTAAACATCGGAGCCAGTACTGAACCCTGTGGGACTCCACTTATCATTTCTTCCCAAGTAGAGTTTTTATCTCTGAGCACCACTCTCATTTTTCTCCCATGCAAGAAATCTTCCATCCATTTCAATAGTTTTTTTGTGTATACCTCCTATTGTTTCGAATTTTCTTAATAGTTCTTTTGTGGTACTTTATCACACGCCCTTTGTAAGTCCAGGAAAGCACAGTCTACCCATACGTTTCTTTTTTGCATTATATCTATTGACCTTGAATAGAAACAGATCAAATTTGTGGCACATGATCTTCCCTGTCTAAAACCGAACTGTCTCAGACTTAGTATATTGTTCTCCTCCAGATATTTAGTCCATCTACTTTAATAACTTTCTCACAAATTTTAACTATTGTACTTGTAAGAGAGACCGGTCTATATTTTGTTGGATCCTCTTTGTTTTCCCCTTTATATATTGACACGATAATGGCATTTTTGCAGTCTTCCAGTACCTTTCCTTCTTTGAGTGAGCAATCTATTGTCTTATACATTTTGTCCATTAGTTCATCTATACATTGTTTTAGTATCCAGTTTGTAATTCTGTCCGGGCCGTGTGATTTTTTTTATATCAATGTTCATTATTTGATCCCTTATTTCTTTCTGTGTCACATTTATTTCTCTCATTGGGGGATCTTTCTCCCCTTCCTTTATCCCAATTGTGTATGCTTTCTTTATTAAATACATATTTGAAATGTTTTTTCATAATTTCAGTCATTTCTATATACTCTTTATATTCTATGTTTCCTTGACGTAGTTTTACTATTTCCTGTTTATTTTTTAGCTTGCCATTTACATATCTACAGAATGATTCAGGTTGATCTTTAAATTTGTCTATTATGTCTTTTTCTTTCTTCCCTGCATATATTTACATATCCATTTTTTAGTTTGATATATATTTGCCAAATTCCTTCTTTTTCTTTTTTTCATCTTTTCCAATTTTTGTCTTTTCTATCTTTTGCCTTACTACATTTTTTTATATACCAGCACTTAGTGTATAACTTTTTCTGTTTTTGTACATATTTATCCACTCTTTCATTATAGATTTCTTTTAATATCGTCCGTTTCTCTTCCACCTGTTTTTCTTCATTAAAGAAGTTTTCTCAACTCGCTTTTTGAGAGAATTTTCTGAGCTTCCCAAAATCTGTTTTGTTATATATCAGTCTTCCTTTTCTGTGTTTCTCTTTTCTCCCCAAATATATTTCCTTTTTTAGTTCGAACTCAAGTAGTATATGGTCACTCACTTCCCAATTGGTGTCTTGTATTCCATTTTATCCACAATTTCAGGCTCTGATGTAAATACTAATTATATTCTCGGCAGTTTTTCGTTATTTCTATATCTGGTATTCTCTTTAACCCATTAGGTCATTGTGTATTCAATGGTCATGTCCAGTAATATGTTTCCCCAAAGGTCCTCCCCACCCTTCACTGTCACTGCCTCTCAACATATTTCTTTAGAGTTAAAAATCACCCATAGTTACTAAGTTTCCTTCTTTCAGCATTTTATCTAATGTATATCTTGTGTCTTCTAATATTTAGGAATGGTCACTCTCTTTTCAATAACGTGTTTTCGAGGGCCCATATATCACCAATTTTTTTTTATTTTTCATGTCACTATTTTCAACTTTTATTATGATCAATTCCACACTCTTATTTTCTTCTGTGATCTTCGTCGCATTTAAGCGCTTCCTAGTAAAAACATGACGCCACCCTCTTTTTCCTTTATTTTTTTCCAGTGATTATACAAACCTTGTCCGACACTATTTGGTGATATTGGACCTTTTATATTTCGTCTCCACGATTTCCATTATATCTGGTTTTTCTTCCATCAGATAACCATTTAATTAATCTTATCCTCAAATTTATGTTAGTATACGTAACTTTTATTTTTTCCTTTCCTCCCTGTTCTCTGTTTCCTGTTCTTCTCTTGTTTTTTCATTACATTATTTTTTAGTGTATTTCCTCTTTTTCTTCATCGCTGACTTCCTTTTTTATCCATAATTTTTTGTAATTTTTATTTTTTTTTGCCAACTTTGCTGTTTTTTATGATACTTCTTCCGCTATCATTTGTAACCTTAGTTTAATTTTAGGTCTGTTCCTTTCTTTAAGTATTGTCCCATTCTATGTACTTCTTCATTTTTTTTTCATCTCTTGCCCCTCATCTTGTACCTGTTTCAGAATTTCTTTTTCTATTTGTTTCTCCTTTTTTTCTCTTAAGTATCCAGCTACATTATGTTTTTCTTTAATACCATATGTACTTTTTTATCTACTGTGTCCCTGATCGAATTTTATTTCTCTCTGATTAATTTGATATATGTTTTCTTTGCATTTTCTTCCGCTTGTTGTTGTATAGTTTCTTTAAAGGTTATCTTCTGGTTTACCTGATCTAATTTTCATTGTTTTTTTTATTTCTTAACGATCTATCTCCTTTATGCTACTTCTAACTTTTTCGGTCACCGCTTTAATTTGTTCTTTTACCTCTTTTTTCAAAACCTCATTTTTGCTTGTATCTTCATTTTTCATCCTTTCATTTCAACTTTTTACTATGTTTAGTTCTTTTTTTAGGTCACTAAGCTCTCTTTTGGTTTCTGCATTTTGTTTTTTCAACTCACGCATTTCTCTATACATTGCCCTGCATTCTGCTTTTAGACCTATAGTATCTTTCTTTAACTCTGTAATCTCTTGATTCCATGAAATAGTTTTATACCTCATCTCCCTTTCTAAATCTATAACTTTACCTAGTTTTATACATTCGCTTGCAAAGCCGGAAAATCTTAAATTTTCTTCTTCATACCTTTGGTTTCGTTGTGGCGTCTCAATGTTACATGTTTTTGGGGGGATCACACCTAACGACGATTCAACCCTGCTAACATTTAGTCTTCTTTTAATTGGTTCGCCATATTTTTGTCTGCCTTCATCCTCCTCCATTTTTGTTTCTTTTCACTCACTAAATTCACTCTATTAATTCATTTCGGGTACTCAGGCTATGCGTTCGTTTCCTCCAACTTAGCGAAAAAGAGCTGTATTCCAGAGCTTCACGGTTTTAGATCGTCTGTGGTCGAGTGGTCAAAGGCGTGTGTTGTGGAGCCTCTCTTGGGTCCATAAGCAGTGGTTCGACTCCTCTGCACGACGGTCATGGAGATTGTATGATTGATGTCGCTGTTCACTAGCGAATTATTCACATAGTTCCGATGGCGAGAAGCGTGAGGAGGATTCGTTCTAGTCCTTACCATTCCCACTGGTGCGATTAGCCGTATGATAAAATGGGGGTTATATGGGGGAGCAGTTAGCGCCCTCCCCAATCTCGGTAATCAGATAGATTACGAGTTCATACGGTTTTAGATCGTCTGTGGTCGAGTGATCAAAGGCGGGTGTTGTGGAGCCTCTCTTGGGTCCATAAGCAGTGGTTCGAATCCTCTGCGCGACGGTCATGGAGATTGTATGATTGATGTCGCTGTCCACTAGCGAATTATTCACATAGTTACGATAGCGAGAAGCGTGAGGGGGATTCGTTCTAGTCCTTACCATTCCCACTGGTGCGATTAGCCGTATGGTAAAATGGGGGTTATATGGGGGAGCAGTTAGCGCCCTCCCCAATCTCGGTAATCAGATAGATTACGAGTTCATACGGTTTTAGATCGTCTGTGGTCGAGTGGTCAAAGGCGGGTGTTGTGGAGCCTCTCTTGGGTCCATAAGCAGTGGTTCGAATCCTCTGCGCGACGGTCATGGAGAATATATATATATATCTATATATATATATATATACATATATATATATTATTACTATTAGATAGGAGGTAAAGGGAACACGGGCTGAGGGAAATAATTTTATTCCTGACTAGTTTCGCCTGAGTGGCTTCTTCAGAGGAACATAGTTTGAAGTCAAATTGGTCTATATATATATATATATATATATATATATATATATATATATATATATATATATATATCAGAAAAGATGAAAGTATGTAATTTAGAAAATCTCGATCGTCAAAGTATTTATAATCTTAAAAAAAAAATATCTAAGCATTTACATTGCAGAATTGTTTTGTTTCTTTTAATTCTTGCTAATACTGTACTTCCTAAATACCTTTCAGTATATGAAAAAATACCCAATGTTGTGTGATTACCCTTATAATACTAAAACAAATTGAATGAACATACTGCCGTAGAGAAAAGAT
>NC_134783.1:1222500-1225000 GCF_046742065.1 Oratosquilla oratoria
AGCACTGCTACCTCAACCACTAGCACCACTTGAAGTACTTGAAGCACAGGTCTTCCACCACAACGATGACGAAGCAAGACTGGAAGTAATTCTTTGTACAAGACTTGGAAAAAAAAATCTGAAAGGTGGAGGACGCAGAAGCAGTTGGAGTTGCTACTGTAGCAGGATCTTCATCTGCTATCACAATGGCTCCGCCACCACCGCCATTCTCCCTGTCGTTATTAGCGTCATTATTTCTGTCCTCGTTGTCGCCTTTGGTACTTTCGGCCTTCAAAGCAAACAAATTTGGTGCTGTTGTCAGCCACAGAAACAACGTCGTCGACACAGGCACATGTACTGAATGAAACTCGGTTAGAAAAAAAAAACAAACATTATCCCACGCACCAGCTAATGACGTAGGGGAGAGGTGGGCTTACCAGGATGAAATAATCTACCAAATCAACCCGGTGAAAGTTGCAGTCTCTTTGTCGAGCCCAAACACCAACCAATCACGCGAATTGTCGCAGCCGAACCTTTAGATCCTGTTCACACTAGCGGAATGAACCGCGAGGAAACAGCGGTGGCAGCATAATCAAAGAAAAACTGCGCGGTTTTGTGTGAACGCCTCCAATAACTTATTTTGTAGTTGAACTGCCACGGTTAGCCCCTAGTGTGAACATGGCCTTACTGACATTTGATTTGACTATAGTACACAATTTCTCGAATAACTTGGTTTACCTTAGAAATTCATGTTCTGCGTTGCCCTATGCGCTTTTATCGAGTTCAGAAAACGACTCGAATGACTGCGATTTTGGTTGATAGGGTATTGTTTCAGATCTGTTCCCTTCCTTTACAAGTACATTTATTATCTTTAGTGCATTAAGTTCACTCGAATGGAAATATTCAGAATTCGGAAATCTCCAGCAATCGGCTTGTAAAATTGTAAAATGTAGAAAATCCAGGATTCCAGGAGCTCTTTCTAATAGTTTGGTACGTTTTCGAAAAAACGTTTTTGCCCTATATAACAAAAATTTCTGAATTTTAGAAATTCTAAATAGAGAGGATTATCTGTATTACCAAAGCAAAAGAACACAGTCTTCAGTATTTAAGGACAAATTTACAGCTATGCGTGAAAACTGAGGCATTGCTTCTTGTACTACGGCCTCATAAAGCATGATTTACTGGAATCAAATTAATCAGTCAGCCATTTGCCCTCTCCCCAACGCCGCAGACCCAAAACCCCTTGTGATTGGTTTCCGTTATTTTCTAAGTCAATCACAGAGGGTTTTGGTATTACGTCATTGGACAAGGAAGGAGTCCCGCATAAGTATTGTCATTTCGTAACAGTAACTGTGCTGTGATTTTACCTCATTGAATGCGGTGACGTGTTTACATATTTCATTCCAGACGCATGGCGGTTTTATTCGGCTCAAGATGTTTTATTTGTATTTAGTTTAATTCGTGCGTAGAAAACACTAATTGTTTTATACGCCTTTTGTACTTTCTAATGTTTGTCTTATACGCCGCTTGTATTTTATTCTAGTCGTCTTATACACTGGTTGTATTTTACAATGGTCGTCTTATACTCCGGTTGTATTTTCCTTTGGTCGTCTTATAAGCCGGTTGTTTGACACTTTAGTCTTCCGCCTTTCTTGATGTTCTTAATTCCTGATTGGGGAGAATAAATTCAGTCCAAACGAGAAAAAACAACAACTCCATTATCATATAGAAGTGAAAGGAACCTGGTTGCTTGAATGCGACGAAATAGCGATAATTGTGTCGCCTACTACCGTTCAAGTAAATCTGGCAAAAACAGAATCCTTTCCCATCGGATCCCTTCCCTAACTTAAAGTATTTCGGATCCAGTGCATTTCGGGAGATATCGTGTCTTTCCGCGATGTTTCGGCGTGGTGGTTTTCCATGCATTCCACGTGTTATGATGATGTTTGGCAATATGTCAAAGGAAGTTAGATTAGGTTATCTATCTATCTATCTATCTATCTATCTGCCTTTATACACTTTTTTCCCTTATAAGGGAGGTAGCCAAGTCAGAGGCCCGTACTTATCCCTACTTATTTTACTCCCACCACCCCCTCCACACCTTTCATCTCAGCTCCTCATAGATTACGGGTCATCCCTGCATCCACCAACTCCCCTGGGTCAAACGCAATACAGTAAGAGAGTACATCCACAGCAAGGCCGCTTCACTTAATCGACAGTCCCCCTCTCCGTCCCCTCATGCAGAAAAAGAAAAGACGGTGAGAAATCCTTTTGGGCTGCGCCAAAATATCATTAAAAGGATTACAAATGCGAAGCATACCGATAGGAGACCTTTTGGTCCATATCAAGGTCGGATACGAAAAAATATATAATAATGATAAATAAATTGACAAATAAATAAATAGATGAATAAATAAATAAATGAATATATAAATAAATATATAAACATATAAATATATAAATATATAAATATATAAATAGATAAATAAATAAATAAATAAATAAATAAATAAATAAGTAA
>NC_134783.1:1237500-1240000 GCF_046742065.1 Oratosquilla oratoria
AGATATGTTACTGCGTCGAGGATTCCGTGTAGCTCACAAAACGTGGAGCTTGATGTGGCAGGTAACCTGCGTCCAACCCATCCAGCTTCCACAGGTGGCTGTAAGGTGGGTAAGTACATGGCACATGCTGCTCCTCCATCAGCCTGTACTGGGCCATCAACGTATATGACATGCGCTGCAGGTATCTTTGAGGATACGCTGTCGATGGTCTCTAGTGTTAGTTGCTTTTGAAGAGCAGGAAGGTCATCTGAGAGAGAGAGAGAGAGAGAGAGAGAGAGAGAGAGAGAGAAGGCTCTGATGGAGTGTATAAATCCTTTGGTATGAAGACAAGGTAATGACTGTAGAAGTCTTTTGAACCCTTAATTGAATAAAATTCGCCTGGTGGCAGACAGAATAAATATACAGCATTTGTAATGTAGTCCAGTGATTGAACTCGTCTTGAGAAGTCGCCTTTCAAGATATTGTTTCTGTATATCGACAGGTGTTTTTATTAATCTGAGGAAAACTTCATTATCTTAAGGATTGGGTTAATGTCGTTATCGATATCTCATCCGGAGTGGTAGTCCTGTTTTACATTTTCTTTTCCATGATAAAGAAAACTTTTACCTCTATTCTGTTTCAGCGAGTCTGAAAAACAAGAGAAAATCACTCATATGGCAACACTTCCGGTGAATCAGATGGTGCTATTGCCACATATGCGGGCCTTATTTTTCACAGACACGGTGAAACAGAATATAGTGGAAGTGATGAGACCAGCAAGAACCCTCTCCCCTGGATTCAATTGACCACTGAAACGTTGTTGTACTCGTATAAGCAGTAGTGGTGATTTCTACCTGAATTCGAAGATATCAAATGTTATTGGTTTACAAATCTCATCACATCCTATGGGGATACGAAGGATAAGCTGATAAATATACAAGAATATGTGTTCATCTGATACTCAGGCTGATGAAACAGATGATCGTGCTATGTCCGATTTCATTTCAATTGTAATAACAAAAATTATATATGCAATAAAGAATTGGGGAGTATAAGGACTTTGTACTTTTGATCAAATTGGTGAAATTATATAAGCGGATGTCTTTAGTATATATCCCACACAGCCAGTCTGTGTTTACACACACACACACACATACACACACACACACACACACACACACACACACACACACACACACACACACACACACACACAAACGCACGCACACACACACACACACACAAACACGCATGCGCACATACACACACACACACACACACACACACACACACACACACACACACACACACACACACACACACACACATACACACACACACACACACACACACACACACACACACACACACACACACACACACACACACACACACACACACACACACACACACACACCTCTCATGGCGTTACACACCTCTCATGGCGCTGTGGTTAGAGCTCTGGCCTGCCACTACGAAGGTCCGGGTTCGATCCTCGCCCGGGGCTGAAATAATATCAGTATCGCAGCGCTGAGGGGTGTTACTCCAACTCTCGTGGGCGGGGAGTTGGGTGTGTGTGTGTGTGTGCAAGGTCATAGCATTACCCATAGATCGGACCTACGAGCTCTGAGCTCTCTTCCAGGAGGGAAATAGCTGTCGATCACGAGTCCAACACGTGATCCAAAGACCAAGTGAATACAAGTGAATACATACACACACACACACACACACACACACACACACACACACACACACACACACACACACACACACACACACACACACACACACACACACACACACACACACACACACACATATATATATATATATATATATATGTATACATATATGTATGTATATATACATATATATATATATATATATATATATATATGTGTGTGTGTGTGTGTCTAGATAGCTATTCACACACACACACACACACACATACACACACACACACACACACACACACACACACACACACACACACACACACACACACACACACACACACACACATATATATATATATATATATATATATATATACGAGTATATATATATATATATATATATATATCTATATCTATATATGTGTGTGTGTGTGTGTGTGTATGTATCTTGGGCGAAACAACTTTCACGAATAGCCGTATAATGGTGGAGTTAGACATAATTACTTATTTGGGGATATGGTAGATTAATTAAGCCAAATAAAATTATTCTCAATCTAGAACTGAAATGTCACGCGCCATTGTTATTATGGTTTAGATTCTGGATGATAACTAACTAATAAACATCTACAGCACCATCTTACATTCTCTCAAGTTTATCAATAAGTAAACCTGTGATAAAAATACAAATAATAAGGAAACGAAGAATTATTTGTGTTCTATAGCGTCTTATACTGAAACAATGAATTAATAATTTAGTAATGAAAATATGAAAAAAGGAACATCCTTGAATACAGGAGTGTTAGAATGCAATGAATAATGGATTTATAGTTCTTCAGTTGTCTTCA
>NC_134783.1:1270000-1275000 GCF_046742065.1 Oratosquilla oratoria
CTAAAGCTATAATTCATTTACAAAATATTTTGGTTAGGGTTAAGGGTTAGAGTTAGGTATGGTATGGTTAGGTTAGGGATTATTCACGAACTCGCAGCAACGCGCGGGCAATTGGTTAGTATATGTATATATATATATATGTATGTACTCGTATATGTATACATGTATGTATATATATATATATATATATATATATATGTATATATATATATATGTATATATATATATATATATACATATATATATATATATATATATTGATTTAAACTATGACAAATGTAACTGAAGGCGGAGAAAATATACGAGGAATAATGGAAGAATTTTACTGCCTTAACGTTTCGACCCTTAGGGTCTTGATCACAAAGGGTCGAAACGTTAAGGCAGTAAAATTCTTCCATTATTCCTCGTATATTTTCTCCGCCTTCAGTTACACACACACACACACACACACACACACACACACACACACACACACACACACACACACACACACACACACACACACACACACACACACACACACACACACACACACACACACACACACACACACACACACACACACACACACACACACACACATATATATATATATATATATATATGGACTGGAATCTATTGCTTCCAAATTTGCTGATGATACAAAGTTGTGCGGAATGGCAAATAATCACTTAAGTCAATTAGATATTCAAGAAAATTTAGATAAACTACATGAATGTCATTAAAACTGGCTAATGAAATTTAACACAAGTAAATGTAATGTTATGCACATATGTGGAAATAACATTGAGTATTTGGAAATTCCTCAACAAAAGTGGATTGTAAAAAACATCTCGGCGTAATTATCAGTGATGATCTCAAATCATCCAAGCAGTGTATTTCCGTTTCAGAGATGATAGATAAGATTCTATGGCTGATCTTTTGATTTTAAAAGTCCATCAGTCATTATCAAGCCTTATAAATCGTTAGTTCGTCCACATTTGGAATATGCTGCTCCGTATGGTCACCGAATCTCATTAAAAACATGGACAGATTGGGAAAAAAATAAAACAGTGAGCCACAAAACTGATTCCAAATATCAGAAATAAATCATACGAAAATCAATTAAAACACATGAACCTCTTTTCTAAAAAAAAAAAGCGTAGACTCAGGGGTGATTTGATATAGGTCTTTAAGATTCTAAAGGGAATTGACAACATCATAAGTAACGAAATTTTTCCGCTAAATGCGAATCAAACAAGAAATAATGGTCTCAATCAGTTAGGAAATTATTTAATCTGGAAGTGGATAGAAAATACTTTGCCAACCGTGTAGTAAATAAATGGTATAAACTTCCTGCAGAGGCAGTGCAATGTATTACAGTTCAAAGTTTTAAAATTTATTTAAATAAGCACCTAAGTAATATGCTGTAATGCTTGCCACTTATCTTACTTTATTTATTCGCTTATTTAATATCATTTATATTCTTATTACTTATTGTTTATCTATTCATTATTCATTATAAATTATTGTTATTTTTCTATTTGTTTATTATTTGTCATTATATTTTTATCTATTTTATTCATTTATATTGTATCGTATCCGAACTAGTTATGGACCAAGAGTTCGAGAGAGTGTGTGAAAGAAGAAAGCTGAAGATAAATGTAGGTAAAAGTGAGGTGATGAGATGTACAAGGAGTGAAAGTGGCACCAGACTGGGAGTGAGCATTAAGGGAGAGCGACTGGAGGAAGTGGATAGTTTTAGATACTTGGGTACAAATGTGGCAGGAAAAGGTGGAGTGGAGGTGGAGATAAAATGTAGATTGAGAGAAGCGAGTAAATGCCTTGGTGGATTAAAAAGTGTAACGAGAAATAGACATTTGGGAATGGATGCTAAGAGGAGACTGTATGAAGGAGTGATTGTGTCAACAGCACTGTATGGGGCAGAAACATGGAGCATTAGAGAGGAAGAGAGAAGGAGTTTGAATGTGTTTGAGATGAGGTGTCTGAGAAGTATGATGGGGGTTACTAGGCCGGATAGAGTGAGAAATGAGGAGGTGAGAAGGAGAACAGGAGTGGAAAGGGAGTTGGGAGATAGGGTTGATGAAAGAGTATTAGGATGGTTTGGACACATTGAAAAATTGAATGAAGAAAGACTAGTAAAAGAGGTATGGAAGGCAGATGTGGGGGGAGTGAACATGAAGGGACGTCCTAGGATGAGATGGATGGATGGGGTGAAGGGGGCTTTGGGGAAGAGGGGAATGTCTGTTGAGGAAGGGCGGGAGAGGACAGAAGACAGAGGTGAATGGAGAATGGTTGTATATGGATGATGTTGTGATGCATGAGGTGGAATGGGCGGGGGGATGGGGGGGGGTGAGGTAGTATGTGTGAGCAAAATTTGACGCAACCCGAAGGGATTTCTCCCCGTCTTCTCCTTATATGCATGGGGGTACGCAGAGGGGGGTCGCCGATTTAATGAAGCTGCCTTGCTGTGGATGTGCTGTGTCTTGCGACACTGCCTCTGACCCAGGGCAGTGGACAGGGTGCAAGGATGACCCGTCATCCAGGAGGTGCTAAGATAAGAGGGAGGGTGGAGGGGAGTGGGGTGTATTTAGGGATGGAATGGGTGGAAATGATTTTATGCCTTTTTCTTTTTGGCTACCTCCCTTGTAAGGGGGAAAAAGCCTTGGTATATATATATATATATATATATATATATATATATATATATATATATATATATATGTATATGTATATATACATATATATATATACATATATATGTATATATGTATACATATATATATATATATATATATATACATACATATACATATACATATATATGTATATACACCATGGACTAAAAATATACAGTCAACGTTCTAAAATGTATTGTTTCCAAATTTGCTGATGATACAAAACTGTACGGAATGGTAAATTATCACTTAAACCAATTATATATTTTAGAAGATTTAGATAAACTACAGCAACGGTCTGAAAAGTAGCTAATGAAATATAACACAAGTAAATGCAAGGTTATGCACATAGGTAAAAATAACAGAAAATACGATTACACGTTATTTGGAAATTCGTTAACAAAAATGAATAGTGAAAAAGATCTCGGCGTAATTATCAGTAACGGTCTCAAATCATCCAAGCAGTGTATTTCAACCTCTGAAAAAGAAAATAAGATTCTAGGGCTCATCGCGCGATCTTTTGACTTCAAAAGTACATCTCTCATTAACAAGCTATATAAATCATTAGTTGTTCCACATTTGGAATATGCTGTTTCCGTATAGTCACCGAATCTCATTAAAGACATTGACAAATTGGAGAAAGTACAACGGCGAGCCACAAAACTGATTCCAAACATCAGAAATAAATCATACGCATATCAACTAAAACATATAAATCTGTTTTCCCTAAAAAAAGTGTAGACTCAGAGGTGACTTGATACAGGTCTTTAAGATGTTAATGGGAATTGAGAACATCAAAAGTGACAATTTTCACACTGAATGAGAATCCGACAAGAAATAATATTCTTAAACTGCCAGGAAATAGATTTGATTTGGAAATAGATAGAAACAACTTCGCCAACCGTGTAGTTAATAAATGAAATAAACTCCCTGCAGAGGCAGTGCAATGTTGTTCAATTCGAAGCTTTAAGATTCGTTTAGATAAACACCTAAGCAAGGTGCTGTAATGCCTGCCATTTATTCTACAGAATTTGTTTATTTGTTTGTTGTTATTAGTCTGTTTGTTTATTATTATTTGTTGATTTGTATTTATTATTATTTATCTGTCAATTTATTATTATGTAGTACTCACCTGTTTGTTTATTATTCAATTATACTTATGCATTTATTTATCTACTGTAGTTATTATTATTTGTATTATTATAATTTTCATTTCTTTACTTATTTATCATCATTATAACTTTTCTTCACATTCGACCTAGTTATGGACCAAAAGGTCTCCTATTGGCATGCTCCTTCTTTGTAATACTTTGTTTATATATATATATATATATATATATATATATATATATACATATATATATATATATATATATATACATATATATATATATGATTCTGACAGTCACCCCGGGGTTCGAACTGAGGTCTCTGTCATTGCTAAATGAGAGAGACCTCGGTTCGAAACCCGGGGCGATTATCGGAATTATTTGATTAATACTCGCTGTCACTAATGATTCACTTCAGATGCATATATATATATATGTATATATATATATATATACATATATATATGTATACATATATATATACATATATATATATATATACATATATATATGTATACATATATATATATATATATATATACATATATATACATATATATATATATATATACATGTACATGAATCTGTTTTCCCTAAAAAAGCGTAGACTCAGAGGTGACTTGATACAGGTCTTTAAGATTTTAAAGGGAATTGACAACATCAAAAGTGACCAAATTTTCACATTGAATGAGAATCAGACAAGAAACAATGGTCTCAAACTGTCCGGAAATAGATTCAATTTGGAAGTAGGTAGAAACAACTTTGCCAACCGTGTAGTTAATGAATGGAATAAACTTCCTGCACAGGTAGTGCAATGTAGTTCAGTTCGAAGCTTTAAGAATCATTTAGATAAATACCTAAGTAAGATGCTGTAATGATTATAATTTATGTTATATTATTTGTTTTTGTTTTGTTATAATTTGTCTGTCTGATTTTCATTTATTATTAGTTATATGTCAATTTATAATCATTTACTATTTACCTGTTTGTTTGTTATTCAACTATACCTATGCATTTATTTATGTATTTTATTTGTTATTTTTACATTATTATAGTTTTAATTTATTATTATGATATATATATATATATATATTATATATATATATATATTTTTTTTTTTTGCATCCGACCTAGATATGGATCAAAAGGTCTCCTGTCGGCATGCTCCGCCTTTGTAATCCTTTGTAATATATGTATATATATATAAATATAT
>NC_134783.1:1307500-1320000 GCF_046742065.1 Oratosquilla oratoria
TACATGTTAGTGTGGTCTTTCTGTTCACATTTTTTTTTAAACATGTTTTGGAACTGAATGACAAGCCCTTCAACCAGATGGTAGAGTTTAAATGTTTTATCCTGGCTAAAGTTGGTCTGACTCACTAAACATCCGTCTCATTTCATTAAGTGTTTGTCTTGTATCGACAATACCGGCGCTTCTATCCAAGGAAAGAGAGTCATAGAGGTGATAAAGTGATCAGCATTCTTCTTTGATTGAAGATTAGCCTCTGGTTTTATAAGAATCTTGGGTGACTGTGGTCCGTAGGGGTGCCACCCATATCATTATTTTTTTTCTTTTACTGCATTCTGTGTATAAGAGTTACACTAAGTTATTCTTAGTCCACGGAGGAATTTCTCTTGAATGAATCAAATCGTCTTACATGTGATTTCTAGTCAAGGTCAGCGTGTCTAGAGAGCTTTTTCTTGTCTGATTATGATCACTCACCGACAAGAAGAACAAAACACAAAGGCCCCCAAACCGCGGTCAACAAGTTAATGCATATTAGATCAAAGCTTGTGAGGTCTCAGCAAGAAGATCGAGGGCAGAGAAAAAGAAAGAACAAGAGGAGGAGGAAGAGGAGGAGGAGGAGGAGGAGGAGGATGAAGAGATGAAGAAAAATTAGGTTTAGAGATGAAAGAATGATGATGAAAGAGAAGGTTAGAACGAAGAAAATAGTTATAGTGCGATAGAAGGGGTGAAATGAAGAAAACAGTTCTGATGAAATAGAAGAAAGGGTAGAATAAAGAATAGGAGAGGAGACATGAAAGATAGGAAGGGGTGGGTGATGAATGGGTGTGGTTGTTTATGGTTATGGAATGGGAGTGGGAGAGGTGGAGGGAGGTGGGGGAAGGTAGTCTTAAGGTCATGGAGTGCCACCATCCTACGAGGTAAGTGGGGAGAGAATAAGAAACGGGACAGGAGGAAAAGGTGCCGAAAGGAAGAGAAATAATGGAGGCGGAAGGGTTAAAGGAAGATGTGACATTAGGAAAAGTGGAGTACGAAATGGTAAAGTGGAGTGAGCGAGGTATGAATGGAATGAGTAGCGGAATGAAAACTTATGTCAAGCAATTGGGGCCTCCAATTGTACTGGCTGGAGAGCCAAGGCCCCACAATAACCGGCGATGGTCCTTTGGCCGTTTTACTGGACCTCTCTAGGAGGAAGCGTTGAGGTGATATACTTTGTGGGTGTAGGTTTCTTTTCTGTCACAAATTAATGAATAAATACATGATAAAATAAAAGAGTTAATTAATTGATTGATAAAGAATAAGTGAATAAATAGATAAATATGTGAACTAATTAATAAAATACGAAAATATGTAGGTGACTGAAAACTCCCCCAGCTCATACACTGCCTGCTAACCTCTTGGATTTGAAAACAGGCAGAAAGAAGATATATCTGTACGAGGCCCACTCCAGTAGGAAAAGAACATGCATAGTGCGTAAAGTATAAGAGGACAAAATGAAGTATGGAAGGGCAAAGTTGAGCGGAACTAATCATGAAAGGTCTTTTGTTGCAATTGAAATGTTTGCAATAGTGAAGTAAAACATGAAAGGGCAAAACAGTGACTGAGGACTTTTTAAGGGCAAAATGGAGTAATTAGTGAGGTCTAAAGGGCAAATAAGATTTAGAGGTAGTCAAAAAAGTGCAAAGAAAAACGAAGAGAAACTGCGTTAGCTTTATATCAAAAAGCTTGGATGAGCTGAAAAAGGAGTATAAAAAGGTTTACAAGGAAAATTAGAATTCTGAAAAAAAAAACCGTAAGGTTTTGGGTCGGAGTCTCTAATCTGAAATAATTGCCTGAAGTGAACCAGAATAAAACCATTAGTAACCAAAACAGTCTTGTGAACTAGCCAAGGTTAACCAAACGCTTTCTCTGAGTTGAAGTTTACCCATGGTTGAATAAATCACCTGAGGGCAACTAGAGGAAAATATATGTCGACAGTAGTAATAAAAGGGTTAATTGAGACAGATTTAAACCATTTGACTTCAAAAAATCACCTGACGACAGCCAAAATTAATTTATTATTTAAACAACAATGACTAAAATAAAACCCGAATAGACTCGCCTAACACCAGCTATAGCGACATGCTACAGTACAGTGGCCTTTAGGTTTTGACTGGCTAAAGAAGAAAAGGGCTTCAGCGGGAGCGTAAATGGTTTATAGGGTACAGGCAAAGGGAAATAGGAGAGTGAGGTCACGAGGGTTTAAATGCAGGACAGAGTGTTTCAGTGTCAACAAAAGAGAAAGAGAATGATCCTATGCGAGAGGAACAAAGGGGAAGGAAATGAAAAGGAAAGGCATGAGGAGTGAAAAGAAAAAACGATCGCAATGCAAATGAGAGAAGGGAAGTGGAGTTAACGGTGGAAGGCGGAGGAAGGAGTGAACAAGAGAAGGACTTCTTTGTTTCTTTTTCTTCAGGGAAATACCCGCGAAAGGTGAAACCGCGAAGAAAAAAGAAAGATAAAACACTGCGCTGGATCA
Source organism: Oratosquilla oratoria (assembly GCF_046742065.1). Classification (NCBI taxonomy): domain Eukaryota; kingdom Metazoa; phylum Arthropoda; class Malacostraca; order Stomatopoda; family Squillidae; genus Oratosquilla; species Oratosquilla oratoria. Next base: position 1,310,010 of record NC_134783.1, read on the forward strand.
CAATGAAATACTCGTAGAAAATCCACGAAAAGTCAAGAATGAAATGAAACAAAATGAAATCGTAATTGCGCGCCTCTGCCCACTATTGGTAGACCTAATTTCCCCGCCTGTTCACTGTGCTCTTTGGTCTACTATGCGATCCTTGTTCATACACAACGTTCAATTTTCTATTGCTTCGTTCTCTCCGTCTCTTATTTACACTGATCTGCTCTGGCTCTGTAAAGACACAACCCCAACATAAATGAGGTGAAGGATCTCTGGCTAGAGCTTGTTCATATGTGTCCATATGTAATGAGGACATATTTCTATCCTAAATATCTAATACAGTTGACCCTACATTTCCCGGACTTATAAGGGGGAGCATCTCTTCGGGAACTGCAAATGATCGGGAATCGAAAATGTCCGGGGTGAATACCCATTCCCGGACTTTTACCATGCTCGGTCCGGCAATCACCATTATTCATTACGCAACCCCGAACTTTGACTCACTCTCTTCAACACTCAGTGTAAGCCAACTGTACTAGCATAAGAATCATACAAAAACATGGTTTAAGATAATAAAACTATAAGATAATAAGATATTAACAACATATTGTACCATAATCATATACTGCAGTGTGTAGGCCTACTTATGGTAGTGTAGATGGAATGTAGGTATATGCCGTGATCGTATAGTGGGGCCGTAAATAGCTAAAACTACTCGAGGTCAGACACGACATCCATCGGTGAATCTGTAGCACCATTGGAGTCACTGTTGCCACTATCTCTTCGTCGGACAATATTTCATAACCCTCTGCAGCTTCATTTTCTTCTATCTAATCATGGACGTCATTTACCGGCTAGAGCTTTTTTTTTTTTTTTTTTTTTTTTTTTCTTACCGGACTTTTACGACCATTTGACCGGAAACGCCAAATATTACCGTACGCCGGAATGCGTCCGGGAAACCGAGGTCAGGGGAATGGAGGGTTAAGTGTAGTATTTTTCCGTACGTAAGGTGAAACTATATTTTTTTCACTAAGAATTCTTACTTATATTTTTTGACAAATTGTTTGTTCTGCTCAAATCGGGCGATTTTATTCAGCTTAAGGCAAGAACTCATGCTCAAGAGGCTAAGTTTGTTTAAAATAAGGATGAGGGTCTGTACATTTTCTTTGGGCCATACTACTCTCAACATGGTTTCTTATGTTATTCTGTTTTGTGGTATCCAACTCTACCCACTTGCACTACTTTCAATCCTTCTGGTCACTTATCTTCTAGACACCTGCAGTCTCCTTAGTCGACTACGTCCATATACATGACCAAGAAAGACCTTATTATTCGTTCTTCTTCCATTCAAGGTAAAAGGTGCAGATGGAGAGATGATAATGGAGGAGATGGCAGTAAGGGGAAGATGGGCAGAATATTTTAGGGAGTTGCTTAATGTGAAGGAGGATAGGGAGGGAAAGATAGCTTCAGTGGGAAATGCTAAGAAAACGAGAGTGATGAGTGAGGAAAATGGAGGAGAAATAAGGAAGGATGAAGTGAAAGCAGCAGTTAAGATGATGGAAGCAGGTAAGGCACCTGGTATGGATGGATGCCATGCAGAATGTCTTAAAAAAGGAGGTATAGTGATGGTGGAACTCAGGGGAACAAATTCTTTATTTTCTCAAGTTGTCAGTTTTTTCTTTAATGTTCCTGAGATTATATAGAATTTATTCCCCTGAGTTCTTGGATCAAGAAATACAATTCATCTATGACATTGGAGAAAATCTAAAATATCCAAAACATCTTATTGATAAAACAAAAATCAAATCTAGGAAATGTTTTCTTAATACTTCGCAGGTCAAACCATTTAATTATAAAAATATGTTAACAATTCCGTACCACGAAAATTTAATCCATCTTCCTAGCATTTTTGAAATATTGGTATCCAGATAGTATTCAAAAATAATAATAACATTAAGAGTGTTAATTAAAAATTCTCCAAGAAGTAAATAAGGATGTATTTATAATATACCATGTAAAAATTGTGATTTAATCCATCTTCCTAGCATTTTTTAAAAAATTGGTATCCAGATAGTATTCAAAAATAATAATAACATTAAGAGTCTGTTAATTAAAAATTCTCCAAGAAGTAAAGAAAGATGAATTTATAATATACCATGTAAAAACTGTGATTTTATTTATATAGGCCAAACAGATAAAGGCTTAGAAAAAAGAATAGGCCAACATGAATATAGCATTAGAACGGGGCAAGTGTCCAATGGATTATTTGTCCACCAAAGGGATTATGGTCATAATATTGACTGGGGAAATTCTAAAATAATTACTTCTTGTAATAATATTTTAGAAAGAAATATTATTGAATCTTGTTTTATAAAAAGAAATTTTGGAAATAACATGAACTTGAGTTTGGGTTTGGACAATTTTACCATTGACAAAATTGTGTGTGATAAAATGTAACATGGGACCTCTCCGAGTATCCTTGTCTTCTTATGTATCTATTGTTTCTTTGTGTATTGCTTTTTTGTACCTCTGAAAATGTCTAAATAGACGAAAACGTTCGGTATCTGATTTTTCAATTTCCCGGTGGTTTTTGCAAAAATATATATATATGACGTAAGTGGAGTAGGAAACACAGGAGTCTTAGTAATGAGGATACTCCTGCCTACTTTCGCAGGTATGCTTTTACAAAGCATTCCTGCGAAACTAGTCAGGAATAAACTCAAGACTGAAATTTCAGTGTTTCCTACTCCACTTACGTCAACCTTTCAGAATGTCAATACACACACACACACACACACACACACACACACACACACACACACACACACACACACACACACACTCACACACACACACACACACACACACACACACACACACACACACACACACACACACACACACACACACACACACACACATACACACACACACACACACACACACACGCACAAATACACACACACACACACACACACACACACACACACACACACACACACACACACACACACACACAAAGGATTACAAAGGATTACAAAGGCGGAGCATGCCGACAGGAGACCTTTTGATCCATATCTAGGTCGGATGCGAAAAAAAAATCATATTAATAATAATATAATAAATAAAGACTATGATAATGTAAATAACAAATAAAATACATAAATAAATGCATAGGTATAGTTAAATAATAAACAAACAGGTAAATAGTAAATAATAATGAATTGACATGTAACTAATAATAAATAAAAATCAGACAGACAAATGATAACAAAACAAAAACAAATAATATAAGATAAATTATAATCATTACAGCATCTTACTTAGGTATTTATCTAAATGATTCTTAAAGCTTTGAACTGAACTACATTGCACTACCTGTGCAGGAAGTTTATTCCATTCATTAACTACACGGTTGGCAAAGTTGTTTCTACCTACTTCCAAATTTAATCTATTTCCGGACAGTTTGAGACCATTGTTTCTTGTCTGATTCTCATTCAATGTAAAAATTTGGTCACTTTTGATGTTGTCAATTCCCTTTAGAATTCTAAAGACCTGTATCAAGTCACCTCTGAGTCTACGCTTTTTTAGGGAAAACAGATTCATATGTTTTAGTCGATTTTCGTATGATTTATTTTTGATATTTGGAATCAGTTTTGTGGCTCGCCGTTGTACTCTTTCCAATCTGTCAATGTCTTTAATGAGATTCGGTGACCATACGGAAACAGCATATTCCAAATGTGGACGAACTAACGATTTATATAGCTTGTTAATGAGTGATGGACTTTTGAAATCAAAAGATCGCGCAATCAGTCCTAGAATCTTATTTGCTTTCTCAGAGGCTGAAATACACTGCTTGGATGATTTGAGGTCGTTACTGATAATTACGCCGAGATCTTTTTCACTATCCACTTTTGTTAACGAATTTCCAAATAACTTGTAATCGTACTTACTGTTAGTTTTACCTATGTGCATTACCTTGCATTTACTTGTGTTAAATTTCATTAGCCACTTTTCAGACCATTGCTGTAATTGATCTAAATCTTCTTGAATATCTAAGTGGTTTGAGTGATCATTTGCCACTCCGCACAGTTTTGTATCATCAGCAAATTTGGAAACAGTAGATTTTAGTCCATGGTCTATATCATTTATATATACTATGAATAGAAGTGGCCCAAGAACGGAACCCTGAGGAACTCCACTTGCAACACTTTTCCATCCAGAAGTTTGTCCATTTAAAACAACTCTCTGTTTTCGATCATTCAACCAATTAGTAGTCCAACCTAATAGGCTACCACTTATTCCATGCAAAGCTAATTTAGTAAGTAGTCTTTCGTGTGGGACGGTATCAAAAGCTTTTGCAAAGTCTAGATATACTAAATCTATATAGTTTCTTTTGTCATAATTCGAGATAACTGTGTTGTAGAATTCGAGTCGGTTAGTCACGCAAGAACGTTTCCGTCTGAAACCATGCTGGCTATCATTTATCAAACGGTTACTTTCTAAATGATGTTTGATAGCATCTCTGATGATAGTTTCCATTATTTTTCCTACGATTGAAGTCAAACTTATAGGCCTATAGTTATTTGGTTTCTTTTTGTCACCTTTTTTGAATATGGGAGTAACGTTAGCTAGCTTCCATTCTCTTGGGACATCTCCGGATATGATGGATTTCTTGAAAATAATTTCTAATGGAACAACAATCTCATTTTCCATTTCCTTTAAGATTCTTGGATGCCAACCGTCAGGCCCTGGTGTTTTATTAACTTTGAGTTTGTCTATACACCTTTTAATTTTTTCTTTTGTTATATTTACCGTACCGAGTAAGTTTACCCTAGACTTTTCACAGGTTTCAGTTTGGAATTCACCTTGAGGTGTTTCGTTTACGAATACCGAGCTAAAATAATTGTTTAAGATATTACACATTCCTTCATTTGAATATTCAAGTTGACCGTCAGCAGATAATAGTGGACCAATGTGATTCCGAACAACCTTTTTATCTCTAATGTAACTATAGAATTCTTTGGGATTCTCTTTGGATTTTTCAGCGATGTTCATTTCGTATTGTCGTTTTCTTTTTCTTATTGTCTTTTTTAAATCTCTCTGTATTGATACATAACTTTCATAGTCATTAGATACACCCGAGCACTTATATTTCTTATAAGCCTGTCTCTTTTTAGCAATACTTTTTTCAGTTTCTTTGTCGAGCCACTTTGGGCGAGCCTGATTTGGGGGACGTCTGTCCTTAAAAGGAATGTAAGTTTGAATCATCTTAGTGAGCGTATTTTGAAATATTTCCCACATCTGATCTACAGGTCTTTCGTTTAATTTTGCCTCCCAATCTGTAAGCTGAAGCTCCTGACGTAGTTCTATGAACTGAGCTTTACTGAAATCGGGTATTTTAGAAACACAAGTATCTATTCTAAAATTGTTTAGGAGTTTGAATCTAACTAGGTTGTGATCGCTATTTGCAACAGATTCACCGACTTCTACATCAGTTACCATGCTTTCGCGGCTAGTGATCAAAAGATCGAGTAAGTTTCCATATTTTGTGGGTTCTTTTACATGCTGAATTAAGTAATTGTCACCAAGAAAATCAAACAAGCGACTACCTATATGGCCATGTTCAAGGGTCATCCAATCAATGTCAATAAAATTGAAATCACCCATTATCAATAAATCCCGGTCGCAGAAACTAGACAGTTCTTGAAATAACACACACACACACACACACGCACACACACACACACACACACACATATATATATATATATGTATATATATTTATATATATACATATGTATATATATATAAATGTATATATATGTATGTACATATATATATATATATATATATATGTATATATGTAAAGTAGACCACTTGGAAAAAGAAACTAACGAAGCAGAGCGCTTTCGTATATTACATCCTCAGTGCACTTTTTGCACTGAAGATGTAATATACGAAAGCGCTCTGCTTCGTTAGTTTCTTTTTTCAAGCGGTCTGCTTTGCATAAGTGAACACGCGTACCCGCGTTCTTATTAGCATATGTATTTGTATATACACACACATATATATATATATATATATAAACTTTTTTGAACCTCTTTAAAAAAATATATAAATATTTATATATATATATACATATATATATATATATGTATATATATATATATCTGTATATATATACATATATATACATATATATGCATATATATAAATATATATATATACATATATATATATATATATATTCTGGTTGAAATCAACTGCACTAGTTGCTTTAACAATCTTCAAGACTGTATTCTTTAATCTGGAGAATACTTTCCTATTAGCAACTGAGAGGGACAGGAAGTAGTCATTCATGACTCTCAAAAGAATATACACAGTGTATGCCAACTGATATATTTTTGCATAGTAATAGTATTGAACAACTATTGACTCCACCGAAACTATAGTTTTTCGCCTCGTCGTGAGGCGTCTTCAGGGTGAGGACTGCTTTGTATGATGCTCTGCTATATTGAAGGTCTTCCAACGAATAATGACCGCTGGTTGGATGGGCGGGCTTATAAGGCTCAGCCTGCCTAGCTCAGACGGAATACTGGCCTCTCATTGGCTGAGAGGTGCAGTATGGGATTTTGTCCGGGAGCCAAGGGGGTGGGATTTTGTCTGGGAGCCAAGGGGGTGGGATTTTGTCTGGAAGCCAAGGGGGTGGGATTTTGTCTGGAAGCCAAGGGGGTGGGATTTTGTCTAGGAGCCAAGAGGGTGGGATTTTGTCTGGGATTCACGAGGGTGGGATTTTGTCTGGGAGTCAAGAGGGTGGGATTTTGTCTGGGAGCCAAGAGGGTGGGATTTTGTCCGGGAGCCAAGAGGGTGGGATTTTGTCCGGGAGCCAAGGGGGTGGGATTTTGTCTAGAAGCTCTGGCCTGATTTGCTGCTGCTCTGGTTACTGGTCCTAGGCGCTGATTGACTAGCTGGACATGTTCCATTTGTTCGCGGGGCTGCTGCTGTCTAAGGGCTTGTTGTTCCTGGAGGGGGTTATTCTTTACAGGGCGCGCGGAAGGGAGAATAAAATCGGCAGCTTGCTGTATGTTGATGGTAGGGCGCTGGCAAGTAATGGATACTGCTTCTGCAATCTGCAGCTTCCTGAAGGCAGACTCCTTGTGAAGAATGTCCGTTTGGTCTAGCAGCTTCTGTAGAGGAGGCTTCATGTTGTGTGTTTCAGTGAAATGCTGGAAAATAGATCCCTGGTTTCTATGACCAAACGGACATTCTTCACAAGGAGTCTGCCTTCAGGAAGCTGCAGATTGCAGAAGCAGTATCCATTACTTGCCAGCGCCCTACCATCAACATACAGCAAGCTGCCGATTTTATTCTCCCTTCCGCGCGCCCTGTAAAGAATAACCCCCTCCAGGAACAACAAGCCCTTAGACAGCAGCAGCCCCGCGAACAAATGGAACATGTCCAGCTAGTCAATCAGCGCCTAGGACCAGTAACCAGAGCAGCAGCAAATCAGGCCAGAGCTTCTAGACAAAATCCCACCCCCTTGGCTCCCGGACAAAATCCCACCCTCTTGGCTCCCGGACAAAATCCCACCCTCTTGGCTCCCAGACAAAATCCCACCCTCTTGACTCCCAGACAAAATCCCACCCTCGTGAATCCCAGACAAAATCCCACCCTCTTGGCTCCTAGACAAAATCCCACCCCCTTGGCTTCCAGACAAAATCCCACCCCCTTGGCTTCCAGACAAAATCCCACCCCCTTGGCTCCCAGACAAAATCCCACCCCCTTGGCTCCCGGACAAAATCCCATACTGCACCTCTCAGCCAATGAGAGGCCAGTATTCCGTCTGAGCTAGGCAGGCTGAGCCTTATAAGCCCGCCCATCCAACCAGCGGTCATTATTCGTTGGAAGACCTTCAATATAGCAGAGCATCATACAAAGCAGTCCTCACCCTGAAGACGCCTCACGACGAGGCGAAAAACTATAGTTTCGGTGGAGTCAATAGTTGTTCAATACTATTACTATGCAAAAATATATCAGTTGGCATACACTGTGTATATTCTTTTGAGAGTCATGAATGACTACTTCCTGTCCCTCTCAGTTGCTAATAGGAAAGTATTCTCCAGATTAAAGAATACAGTCTTGAAGATTGTTAAAGCAACTAGTGCAGTTGATTTCAACCAGAATTGCCTTAGAGAAAACCTGTGCCCCAGAAATATATATATATATATATATATATATGAATATAAAGCACTAACAAGAAAAGACCTAGACAATAACACGACAATCATAGACAGGGAATCGGATCCCCGACGGCTACTGTTCCTGGAAGCCATATACATACAAGATAACCATCCTAACATCAACATCCAGACCGAAGACCTGCGCGTCTTACCATCTATGAAGAGACTGAACACAGACAGAATCACTACACGCACTGGGAGAGGTCTCTCAGATCTCCAGTAACCCGGCTCCCCTATTGGTCCTAGGCAACCAATCAGAGGAGACCTCTTCCTGCAAGAAGCCTTATGATCCCAAGTCCATGAATAAATACGACATCCACAGACACTGCACATCAGATCGCCCAGAAGATGGAACCAGGAAGTTCCGAAACGTCGGCCACAATAGGACAACTACTAAGATACGTCAAATTTGAAGACAAAAAGATTGTACGTTGTATCGAAGCTACACGTAATAAAATAATCAACAATGAATCCTCTTTAGCCTTCAACCTCGTATGTTTACAAGAGAATATATATATATATATATATATATATATATATATATATATATATATATATATACAGATAACAAGGCTTTTTCCCCCTTACAAGGGAGGTAGCCAAAAAAAAGAAAAGGCATAAAAACATTCCCACCCATTCCATCCCTGAATGCACTCCATACCCCTTCATCCTTCCTCTCATCTTAGAACCTCATGGATGACGGGTCATCCCTGCACCCTGTCCACTGCCCTGGGTCAGAAGCAGTGTTGCAAGACACAGCACATCCAGAGCAAGACCGCTTCATTAAATCGGCGCCCCCCCCTCTCCGTCCCCCCATGCATAAAAGGAGAAGACGGGGAGAAATCACTTCGGGCTGCGTCAAATTTTGCTCACACATACTTCCTCACCCCCCATCCCCCCGCCCATTTCACCTTATGCATCACAACATCATCCATATACAACCATTCTCCATTCACCCATGTCTTCTGTCCTCTCCCGTCCTTCCTCAACAGACATTCCCCTCTTCCCCAAAGCCCCCTTCACCCCATCCACCCATCTCATCCTAGGACGTCCCTTCATGTTCACTCCCTCCACATCTGCCTTCCATACCTCTTTTACTAGTCTTTCTTCACTCATTCTTTCCATGTGTCCAAACCATCCTAATACTCTTTCATCAACCCTATCTCCCAACCCCATTTTCACCCCTGTTCTCCTCCTCACCTCCTCATTTCTCACTCTACCCAGCCTAGTAACCCCCATCACACTTCTCAGACACCTCATCTCAAACACATTCAAACTTCTTCTCTCTTCCTCTCTAATGTTCCATTTTTCTCCCCCATACAGTGCTGTTGGCACAATCACTCCTTCATACAGTCTCCTCATAGCATCTATTCCCAAATGTCTATTCCTCATTACACTTTTTATTCCATCAAGGTATTTACTCGCTTCTCTCAATCTACATTCTACCTCCACCTTCACTCCACCTTTTCCTGCCACATTTGCACCCAAGTGCATCCAGTCGCTCTCTCTTAATGCTCACTTCCAGTCTACTGCCACTTTCACCCCTTGTACATCTCATCACCTTACTTTTACCCACATTCATCTTCAGCTTTCTTCTATCACACACTCTCCCAAACTCTGTCACCAACTTCCTCAGTCCCTCCTCCGATCCTGCCACAAGCGCAGTGTCGTCAGCAAACAACAGCTGGCTCACCTCCCACTTTTCTCCATTTTCTTTAACCATCTCCAATCCCTGACCCACCACCCTTGCATTTACATCACGC
>NC_134783.1:1325000-1332500 GCF_046742065.1 Oratosquilla oratoria
GTATGTGTGTAATTTTACGGTTAGTGAGTAGATTTCACTTCCCGCGTTTAGAGGGCGTTCCTGATTAGCCCCAGGTAAGGCATGAGGATTCCTGTTTTACCCCAGGTCAGGTTTGAGTAACGATATTATTATTATTATTATTATCATTATTATTACCATTACCATTATTATTACATTATTGCGGTTATCACCAGTCAAGCTGGTGAAGGGGTGTGTTACTTGTTGGTGCGGTTATACACGTTTTATCGTGTACACCGCACGTGGGACGGGCGCAGCTGACAGATAGTCTGTACGGTGTGGTCTAGGTGTAATATGTTGTATCAGATGTTTGTGTTTGGCGTGCAGTTTTTCTAGATGTCTTGAGTGAAGTTTGTGTTTGTGTTGGTTGAGTGGACGGATGTTGGAAATTTGGTGTAGAGACTCAGTGGTTCTGAAGTCGCTCCATCGCGAGCCCGTGATGAACTGGACAGCGGCATTCTGAACCTTCTGATGCTCGTAGTTATTGGTGGCACATGTCAGCTGGCTTAGTCCCGGGGACTGGCACAGAATCGGTCTGACGAGGGCTAGGTACAATCGACGTTTGGTTCTCAGTGTTGCAGTTTTGAAGCGTCTGAGCTTACCCAGCACAGCCCTAGCCTTCGCTCCCTGCTTGCGGAAGTGTGGGGTCCAGGTAAGGCCACTATCAAGTGTGCTACCCAGCACACGGGTATGGTCCTTCGCTGGGATGTTTGTGTTGTTTATTTTAAGAGGAGTGTTTGTGATTGTTCTGTTGGTTCGTTTGCAGCGGAAGTGTACAGCATTGCATTTCGACGCGTTGGTCTTAATGCGCCACTGTTGCTCCCACGCGTGTGCCCCGTCTAGGATGTTTTGCATTACGTGTAACGCTCCCTGCAGCGTTTTGTGTCTGCTTATGTGGTTAGTGTCGTCCGCATACGAAAGAGTTAGAGCCTGGTTGCGAGGATAAGCCGGCTCTGGCAGGTCATTCGTATATAGATTGTACAGAGTGGGGGCAAGGACTGACCCTTGCGGCACTCCAGCCTTCGGCACAAAAGGTTGGGACAGACAGCCCCGCCACTTTATTCTAATTGACCTGTCGTCCAGGTAGTTGCAGAGCAACCTTGTGAACGGCAGGGCAAAGTCGAAGTTGTGGTACAATTTGTACTTCAGGCCTTCGTGCCAGACAGCATCGAATGCCTTCTCCACATCCTTACAAACCAAAATGGCCTTACCAGGGCGACCGTCTGGCGGTCTTTGAACCCATTGAGTGATTATGGATATTACGTCTTCTGCACCGCGCCCCGGCCGAAAACCAAACTGGCAGTCCCTCAGCACATTCTCCGTCTCTAGGTACACGGTCAGGCGGCGGCTTAAGACGTGCTCGAACACCTTTCCAAAGTACTCCAGAAGGGAGATGGGCCGATATGAAAGGGGGGCGGAGGCGGGTTTCTGGGGTTTAGGAATGAGGATGGTATGGGAGGCCTTGAATAGTTGTGGGAAGTACCCAGAGGCTAGTGAGCTGTTATATAGTGTCGTCATGTGTGAGATTATGTTGTCTGGCATACGTTTGAGTATGTGTGCATCGATGCCTGAAGGGCCAGGGGATTTTAGTTTTAGTGCCGAGATAACCCCCTTTACCTCCTCCAAAACGATGGGGCAGATAAGGGGATCATCTTCATCTAACTGAGAGAGATCAACAGTCTCGTCGGGAATGAGGTCACTACAGCTGTTCATGAATGAGTTAACACTGTGCAAGGTGCTAAAGCAATGTGGTCCTTGCACAGGATGGGGCAGAGTCCGCTGACCGTTACAAGCAATGACATATATATAGACTCTTCTCCGTCAGATCCGGAGAGTTGCCAAGTATCGCTAGACGCGACGATTAACAAGAGTGTTTAGGAATATTTCCAAGTACATACACGGATATTCTTTACATCAATGAATAGATAATAATATTTGATGAAGTTACCTTGTCAATCTTAGATAAGCAGAAACTTAATAGTTTTTATATGAATATCTATACGTACGTAAATGTAAGTTAGGGACGCAGTTGCCACAAAATTAGTTCACACGCCAATTTCTTTGGCGCGCGCTTAAGCTAGCATGCCCACAACGGCGTTACGGCGTCAGAAAACGACGAAAATATGCAATTACTTTAATCTTACGTAAATCAAATCCTAAGATTGACAAGATAGATCCGCAAGGTAATACACATACATAAATTCATATGCAAAGTATGGAATAGTTTGTCAAAGCACAAAAAAGGAACGAAATACAATCCGATGAATAGAAATCATCACTTTAAGAGTCTTCAGACGTGAATACACCTCACGTAGGCACAGAATTTTCTCACCGGCGTCCGAAGATTAAGAGAATATGTAATTTCTCTTATCTTACGTAAATCAACTCGTAAGATTGACAAGAGAGATCCACAAGACAATAGACATACATAAATCTATATGTAATGTATAGAATTTGGCTAACAGTGTACAAAAGGAATGGAATACATCATATAAATATAATTCATCACTTTAACAGTACTCTTACAGTTGGATATCGAGAAGTCCACCAAGCCTTACCGTGGGAACGGCCGGCATAGTCCGAGTTACACATACGTACATGCGCGAATAAAATTTTCACTACGACGAGCCTGTAGTCGTAACTATATATATATATATATATATATATATTTTTTTTTTTCAACCACAAATCAATTCTAATTCCATGCCAGTGTATATGTATATATATATATATATATATATATATATATATATATATATATATATATATATATACTTATAAGTGTGAATGTATATATATATATATATATATACTTATAAGTGTGAATGTATATATATATATATATATATATATATATATACATGAAAAAAAGTACATTTATATATATATTTGGGTGTAGTGTGGCACCCATTTTTGAGGAACATTTCATGTTTTGTAGAACACACAATCCTAAATTTTGGAAAGAAAATAATTAAATGATGAGAAAACATTAACATTCCCTGTTTGTGTGTCAAATTTTGCTTAAAAATTAGCTACTCCTTAGGATTTAGGTGGTTGGATCTAGTTATCAATGCTTGCGTCTCTGGTGCTAGAAAGGGATATTTTTCTTATAGGAAGAAAGTTTGAATATATGCATGTAAGATTTAGGCAATTTTAGATTGATAAATTTCTTGTTTGTATACTACTCGGAGAGCAATATAGATTAACTGTTACATGACGAATTTACGAGATATTTACAGAGTATTTCCCATGGAACGATAAGCTTTCACGTATTTGAATGTATGTTATAGATTAACACCCTATGTCCCTGCAGTTGAACTAACACGTGTCTCTCATCGTTTAGTCAATCTTTTTTTCTCTTTAGTTGTTTTTAATTTTTAATCCTATCTGTGATTTTCTTGGTTGTGGTACGGAGTAGTTACTTTGAAAAATGGGAAGGTTATATTAATTTGACAAGGTGTTAAAAAAAGAGTGATTAAGGGTAATTCTTATTTGTGCTAAAATATTATCCTCTCTTAGGCTAGGGGTTCGTCAGACTAGTTGCCTCATCAAATGTATGAGTAATTGTGATGTAATTTAACACTCGGTATATTTCATAGGAATCACATATATTATTTCTGTTTTATAGTAACCGATCTTTCTATTATTCATTTCTAGGGTTAATATGAATAAAAAAGCTAGAACATCAACAAGCCACAGTGTCTTTGGGTCCTCACTTCCAGAACTTCCTCATTATGAGTTGCCGGCAAAACAAAATGTTGGAAGATATATTCAGTATGTAAAGTACAAGATCAACAAGGATGTTATCCCTGAAGTATCCGAGGCCCTTACTGAGATTTGGAAAAGAGCCAATATTCCAGTTCAGCCGATCAAGAAGGTTAAAACCAAATTACTCCGATTGGTGGAAGAAGCGTCTGTGGTATCAAAACAAGAAATGAATGCCACTAACAGTACAAAGTTTATCTTATCATTGGATCAACTTTTTGATATACCAGGGTGCAAATGTGCTGATATCTTAGACTGTAAGTGTGAAAAGAACATGAAAGTGTCACACCGAGAGCATGAATTTCTTATTGACTAAAGAACTGGATGCCACGTAAAAATTGGACTTCAAATGATTAGAAAAAAGGAATATCAGAGAAGATCAAATTAAGGAAAAAAGGGAAGAAGAGTCACAAAAAGAGAAGAAGGAAGAGAAAAACAATTTCAGACGAAGCCTTGGATGAAAAAAATGTCGTCTGACATTTCCAACGATGAAAGTCTGTGAGAGCAGAAAACAACATGACACCAATACCAACAATTGCTATGGGAGCAGATCGGCTTTCTGTGTCAAATAGAGCTGTCGCTGCTATTAGTAGTGCAGCCCTATTCAACCTTGGTATTATAAATTCAGAAGGTAACTCCCATGTAATTGACCATCATAAACTCTGGAAGCCACGACAGAAGTTAAGGACGATTTTTACCGAATCTATGTCTGGGAGAGAAGAAAATTACAAATGATTATAAAGGCGGAGCATGCCGACAGAAGACCTTTTGGTCCATATCTAGGTCGGATGCGAAAAAATCATAATAATAAAAAAATAAATAAAAACTATAATAATGTAAATAACAAATAAAATACATAAATAAATGCATAGGTATAGTTAAATGATAAACAAACAGGTAAATAGTAAATAATAATAAATTGACATATAACTAATAATAAATGAAAATCAGACAGACAAATGATAACAAAACAAAAACAAATAATATAAAATAAATTATAATCATTACAGCATCTTGCTTAGGTGTTTATATAATTGATTCTCAAAGCTTCGAACTGAACTACATTGCACTACCTGTGCAGGAAGTTTATTCCATTCATTAACTACACGGTTGGCAAAGTTGTTTCTACCTACTTCCAAATTTAATCTATTTCCGGACAGTTTGAGACCATTGTTTCTTATCTGATTCTCATTCAATGTGAAAATTTTGTCACTTTTGATGTTGTCAATTCCCCTTAAAATCTTAAAGACCTGTATCAAGTCACCTCTGAGTCTACGCTTTTTTTTTTAGGGAAAACAGATTCATATGTTTTAGTCGATTTTTGTATGATTTATTTTTGATATTTGGAATCAGTTTTGTGGCTCGCCGTTGTACTTTTTCCAGTCTGTCAATGTCTTTAATGAGATTCGGTGACCATACGGAAATAGCATATTTCAAATGTGGACGAACTAACGATTTATATAGCTTGTTAATGAGTGATGGACTTTTGAAATCAAAAGATCGCGCAATCAGTCCTAAAATCTTATTTGCTTTCTCAGAGGCTGAAATACACTGCTTGGATGATTTGAGGTCGTTACTGATAATTACGCCGAGATCTTTTTCACTATCCACTTTTGTTAACGAATTTCCAAATAACTTGTAATCGTACTTACTGTTAGTTTTACCTATGTGCATTACCCTGCATTTACTTGTGTTAAATTTCATTAGCCACTTTTCAGACCATTGCTGTAATTGATCTAAATCTTCTTGAATATCTAAGTGGTTTGAGTGATCATTTACCACTCCGCACAGTTTTGTATCATCAGCAAATTTGGAAACAGTAGATTTTAGTCCATGGTCTATATCATTTATATATACTATGAATAGAAGTGGTCCAAAAACGGAACCCTGAGGAACTCCACTTGTAACATTTTTCCATCTAGAAGTTTTTTCATTTAAAACAACTCTGTTTTCGACCCTTCAACCAATTACTAGTCCAACCTAATAGGCTACCACTTATTCCGTGTAAAGCTAATTTAGTAAGTAGTCTTTCGTGTGGGACGGTATCAAAAGCTTTTGCAAAGTCTAGACATATCAAATCTATATTGTTTCTTTTGTCATAATTCGAGATAACTGTGTTGTAGAATTCGAGTAAGTTAGTCACGCAAGAACGTTTCCGTCTGAAACCATGCTGGCTATCGTTTATCAAACGGTTACTTTCTAAATGATGTTTGATAGCATCTCTGATGATAGTTTCCATTATTTTTCCTACGATTGAAGTCAAACTTATAGGCTTATAGTTATTTGGTTTCTTTTTGTCACCTTTTTTGAATATGGGAGTAACGTTAGCTAGCTTCCATTCTCTTGGGACATCTCCGGATATGATGGATTTCTTGAAAATAATTTCTAATGGAACAACAATCTCATTTTTCATTTCCTTTAAGATTACTGATTTGTTTTTTGGTGGGAGGAGAGACACAACACCAACTAAAAAAAATGGTATGGAACAAGAAATTCAAGTTCACCATGCGCTTGTAGGAGAACCTTGTATTTTCTATTTAGATAATGTAACTATTGAACGAGGAACAGGTGCAGGTATTGCAGATGGACTGATGAAATGGCTTGTTGAAAGTTATATTAGAGATAAGATAAAAGCAGCAGGAGCTGACACCACGCCAACTAATACTGGATACAAGAATGGAGCCATAATAGTGCTGGAATGCTAATTACATTATCCTTTACAATGGATCATCTACAGTTTCCATCTAAATGAGCTTCCTTTGAATTATTTGTGCAGGAAATATATTGGTCCAACAGAAAGTGGAACTCAATGGAAAGGACCACTTGGTAAAGCTTCGTCCACCTGTGAAATTCTACCAGTATCACCAAAATGGCCTTCAATGTATTACAAAAGTAGCTCATTTTCCAGGTGTATGTGTGAATGAACTTAGTCGGGACCAAGCATGCCTGCACGGATTATCAGTGCTATTAGAATTGGTATAAATGACGAAACCAGGGCAAATATCTCATGCAAGATATCTCACCACTACAAGCAGAATGTATCGATTTCATGTGATAACAGAAAAACCTAATAATGACTTGTATGTCCTCACAGAGTTTGCTGTGTGTCATTATGGTCCCATCTTGTTTCACATCAAATTATCTTGGAAATGCACTGAGGGATCTAAACATCTTCTGGAACATATCAATCTTCTACAAATACTTCAACTTGACAGTGAAGCCATATGGCAAACACTCTAAAGGAATTCTTATTGGGCCCATCCT
The DNA here is from genome assembly GCF_046742065.1 of Oratosquilla oratoria. Taxonomy (NCBI): domain Eukaryota; kingdom Metazoa; phylum Arthropoda; class Malacostraca; order Stomatopoda; family Squillidae; genus Oratosquilla; species Oratosquilla oratoria. Next base: position 1,332,048 of record NC_134783.1, read on the forward strand.
GGGAACGTTCTTTTGACAATGTTGGCAGACATTGATCAGAACAACAGGAAATTAGCTACTGACAAAATCAAGATCATAGAATTTACTGTGTATGAGGAAGAGGTGCGTGATTTCAGGCCACCAAAAACAGATTAAACCGTTAAGAACCTAACAGATCTAGTTCTCCCTGAAAAGGAGTGTAGGTTTGAGCCCCCACTTACAATGCATCTATCTAATACGGACCTACAAAATATTGTGGACGAGCCACTCTCGATTTACATTACATGCCACTCTCAAGGTGTGGAGTGGTGTGTGCGAATGGCTACAGAAGCTTCTGGCGAAGTTTATGGAAAAGAAATAAGGGATGGCTACATTCGGGTGGTATTAGAATCCCGTGATAAAGCATGATTTCAATGTATCAGTTGACAAATAGTATATATCAATTAGATGATAAAAGTTAAATTCTCTTTTTGT
>NC_134783.1:1360000-1372500 GCF_046742065.1 Oratosquilla oratoria
TTATATGAAGGAGTGATTGAGCCAACAGCAATGTACGGGGCAGAAATATGGAACATGAGAGAGGAAGAGAGAAAGAGTTTGAATGTGTTTGAGATGAAATGTCTAAGAAGTATGATAGGGGTTACTAGGCTAGATAGAGTGAGAAATGAGGAGGTGAGGAGGAGAACAGGGGTGAAAAAGGAGCTGGGAGATAGGGGTGATGAAAGAGTACTAGGATGGTTTGGACACATGGAAAGAATGAGTGAAGAAAGATTAGTAAAAGAAGTGTGGAAGGCGGAGGTGGAAGGAGTGAATATGAGGGGGCGTCCTAGGATGAGATGGATGGATGGGGTGAAAGGGGCTTTACAAAAGAGAGGACTGTCTGTAGAGGAAGGACGGGAGAGGGCAGAAGATAAGGGTGAATGGAGAAGGGTTGTGTATAGATGAGGCTGTGATGCATGAGGGGGAGTGGGTGCGGGATGGGGGGTGAGGAAGCATGTATGAGAAAAAAATTGACGCAGTCCGAAGGGATTTCTCTCCGTCTTCTCCTTTCCTGCATGAGGGGACGGAGAGGGGGGATCGCCGAATTTATGAAGCGGCCTTGCTGTGGATGTGCTGTGTCTTGCGACACTGCTTCTGACCCAGGGCAGTGGACAGGATGCAGGGATGACCCGTTATCCAGGAGGTGCCAGGATAGGAGGGAGGGAGGAGGGTGGAGGGGAGTGGAATATATAGAAAATGAAATGGGTGGGAGTGATTTCTATGTCGTTTTCTTTTTGGCTACCCCCCGTGTAAAGGGGAAAAAGCCTTGGTATATGTATGTATGTACTCTCCCGTCCGTCCTCTGTTGAGGAAGGACGGGAGAGGAGAGAAGACAGGGGTGAATGGAGAATGGTTGTATATGGATGATGTGATGCATGAGGTGAAATGGGGTGGGGGGTGGGGGGTGAGGTAGTATGTGCGAGCAAAATTTGACGCAGCCCGAAGGGATTTCTCCCCGTCTTCTCCTTTTATGCATGGGGGGACGAAGAGGGGGGTCGCTGATTTAATGAAGTGGCCTTGCTGTGGATGTGCTGTGTCTGGCGACACTGTTTCTGACCCAGGGCAGTAGACAGGGTGCAGGGATGACCCGTTATCCGGGAGGTGCTAAGATAAGAGGGAGGGTGGAGGGGTGTGGAGTGTATTCAGGGATGGAATGGGTGGGAATGATTTTATGCTTTTCCTTTTTGGCTACCTCCCTTGTAAGGGAGAAAAAGCCTTGGTATATATATATATATATATATATATATATATATATATATATATATATATATCTGTATATATATATATGTATATATATATATATATATAAATATATATATATATATATATATATATATATATATTGTAAGGGGAGAAGCGTAAACACCAGACTCAAAGTGGGAAGTCTAATGCACGACGTTTCGGTCCTAGTCCTAGGACCGTCTTCAGGGGTGTGAAAATGTAGTGTTCAAATGAGCTATTATACTCTCCGTGGTTGGAATTGGGAGAAGTATTCCGCACTGCCGAAGCTGTCCGGGTCTCCCTCCTTTTGCAGTCGCTCCGAGTACTGGACGACTGGACCACCTTACATACCCAATTAAGCATACATTTAATTTACAAAGAATAAATGCAATATAATAGAATTAAATACAATAAAGTACAATACAATGCAATAAAATGCAATGAAATAAAATGTAATAAAGTAAAATAAAATGCCACTTGTGCAACAATTGAAAGTACACTACGCACTTGCATGCGGAGGAAATAAATATAATAAGATAAAACAAAATACAACAAAGTGAAATAAAGTACAATAAAACAATGCAATAAAATTATATGAAATGAAATTGTACTTATGCGCCAATTGAAAGTGCACTACGCCTTGCAGGCAAAGGAAATAAATTAAAACTTGATCACCCACACTGTGACTTTTGTTCACCTTGTCCTCATTCGCTCATGTTGTTTGAAATGAGGCCAATTTATGCTAAGTCTGCGTTTGTGTTTTTAGTGCTCAAGTATATAGGGTTTAAATCTATGCACCTGTTCATGCTAAATTCTTTTGTCGTCCATGCTTCTAAGAATAGTCTCCTTTTCTTTGAGTTGCCTTTATGTACCACTGTGGCTCCTTCCCAGTCAATGTTGTGTTGTGATTCGTTAATGTGTTTGTAGAGTGCTGAGGCTGCATCTTTCCGTTTAACTGCCCACTTGTGTTCTTCAATTCTAGTTGCGAGTTTCTTCTGTGTTTCTCCTATGTAATCTGCATCACAATCCAAACAGCCAATGCGGTGCACTACACCCGCCTACTGGGTGGGTGCTTCTGTGTCCTTGACCTTGGTGAGGTTGTGATGCAGAGTGTTGCGTGGTTTATGTGCTACCTGTATGTTCTTGTCCAGGAGCGAGAACTGAAGGCACTAAAAGACAAACGTCTGATCACCGAAGATGACTGGAGAAAGATGAGACCGGGGGCTTCCATAATTCCAAAATTCTATGGACTTCCAAAAATACACAAAGATAACATCCCCTTAAGGCCCATCGTAGCCTTCAGAGGATCCCCTACCTATAACTTGGCTGCAAATCTTTCCAAACATCTCAGACCCCTAGTGACAAATTCTCATCAGTAAAGGAGATACAGACAGTATATATACAGAAGTAAAAATATTTTAGGGAACACGGAAAGATGTGTCACACAAGCCTGAGAAAATTACCAGCAGCACTCAGGTCACATATGGACCAAATGTTCGGGCAGGAAAACATGTAACAATTTTCTTTGAAATAAAATGATCAAGCTTTTACATATCTAGGCTTAGATTGATATTTTGATCAAAAGTTTGTTTTATGTGGCTTGATTCAATTATGTTCTTTTCAGTAAAGGAATTACAAGAAGTTATTTTAATAGCATTTTTCCAGTCAATTACATGATCTTGGTCCCTCACATGATAAAAAATTCTACTAGAATATTTTCACTTCTGTATATATACTGTCTGTATCTCCTTTACTGTATTCCCTTGATGATGTCTTAGACGAAAACGTTCGGACTACGTTTCTTATTTACCAGTGTTTTTTTTCTGCAAATTATATTCACGTGTTATTTGTCAAATACTGCAATATATATATATATATATATATATATATGTGTGTGTATGTGTGTGTATGTATGTGTGTGTGTGTGTGTGTGTGTGTGTGTGTGTGTGTGTGTGTGTGTGTGTGTGTGTGTGTGTGTGTGTGTGTGTGTGTGTGTGTGTGTGTGTGTGTGTGTGTGTTTGTGTGTGTGTGTGTGTGTCTGAATAAATCACAAAAACACGTGATTCACAAAATGTGTAATAAAACCATTTGTAAAATAGAATGAAAGGTGACCAAACGTTTTCGTCTATTCAAAACATTCTCAAACGCTTTCGTCTATTTAAGAAATCATAAAGGGAATATAGTAAAGGGGATACAGACAGTATATATACAGAAATATTTTAGGAAACACGGAAAGATATGACACATAAGCCTGAGAAAATTAGCAACAGTCCTCAGGTCACAGATGGACCAAATGTCCGGGCAGGAAAACATGTAAAAATTTTCTTTGAAATAAAATTATCCAGCCTGTACATAACCAAGCTTAGATTGATGTTTTGGTCAAGCGTTTGTTTTATATGGCTAGATTCAATTTGTTCCTTTCAGTAAAGGAATTACAAGAGATTATTTTATTAGCATTTTCCAGTTAATTATATGATCTTGGTCCCTCACATGAATGAAAATACCACTAGACAGTTGATCACATCTCACACTGTATTTATGTTGGTTTATTCTTGTTTGTAAATCTTTGCCAGTTTGTCCGAAGTAAAATTTCTGGCACTGCAGACAAGGAATGGTGTATACGCAACCTTTAGTGTTATGTGGAGAATTTTTAATTAGCATGTTTTCAATAGTACTATTGTTCTTCTCTCTCTCTCAAATATATATATATATATATATATATATATATATATATATATATACACACACACATATATATATATACATATGCATATTATATATATATATATATATATACATATATATATATATACATATATATATATATATATATATATATATATATATATATATACATATGTGTGTGAGTGTGTGTGTGTGTGTGTGTGTGTGTGTGTGTGTGTGTGTGTGTGTGTGTGTGTGTGTGTGTGTGTGTGTGTGTGTGTGTGTGTGTGTGTGTGTGTGTGTTTGTGTTTGTTGTGTGTGTGTGTGTGTGTGTGTGTGTGTGTGTGTGTGTGTGTGTGTGTGTGTGTGTGTGTACATATATCAAAGGCTTTTTTCCCCTTATAAGGGCGGTAGCCAAAAACAAAGGCAGAAAAACCACTCCCACCCATTCCATCCCTAACATACTCCACTCCCCCTACCCTTGTCCCTCCCTCTTATAATGGCACCTCCTCCTATGTGACGTGTCATCCTTGCATCTTGTCCACTGCCCAGGGTCAGAAGCAGTGTCGCAAGAAACAGTACATCCACCGCAAGGACGCTTCATTAAATCGACGACCAAACCTCTCTGTCCCCTCATGCATGAAAGGAGAAGATGGGGGGAAATCCCTTCGGGCTCCGTCAAATTATTTCTTACACATACTCTCTCAATCTCCATCCCCCACCCACTCCACCTCATGCATCACAGCATTATCCATACGCAATCATTCTCCATTCACCACTATCTTCTGTCCTCTCCCGTCTTTCCTCAACCGATATTTTCCTCTTTCCTAATACCCTTTTACCTCATTCATCCATCTCATCCTACGTCGACCCCTCATGTTCACTCCTTCTACCTCTACCTTTCACAGCTATTTTACTGGTCTTTCTTCACCCATTCTTTCCATGTGTTCAGACCATCTCAATACTCTTCAACAACCCTGTCTCCCAACTCCCTTTCCACCCCCGTTCTCCTCCTCACCTCCACATTTCTCACTTTATCTCGCCTATCATACTTATCAGGGACCTCATCTCAAACAGATTCAAACTTCTCCTCTCTTCCTCTCTTGTGTTCCATGTTTCTGCCCCGTACAGTGCTGTTGCCACAATCACTTCTTCATACAATCTCCTCTTAGTATTCATTCCCAAATGTCTATTTCTTATTACATTTTTTAATCAACCAAGGGAATTACTCGCCTCTCTCAGTCTACATTCTACTTTCACCTCCACTCCTTTTTCCGCCACATTCGCACCCGAGTATCTAAAACTTTCCACTTCCTTCAGTCTCTTTCCCTTAATACTCACTATCAGTCTACTGCCACTTTCACCCCTTGTACATCTCATCACCTTAATTTACTCACATTTTTCTTCAACTTTCTTCTTTCGCACACCTTCCCAAACTCTGTCACTAACTTCCTCAACCCCTCCTATGATCCTGCTACAAGCGCACTGTCATCCGTAAATAACATCTAGCTTATCTCCCATTTTTCTTCATTTCTTTAACCTTCTCCAATCCCTGATCTCCCATCACCCTATCCGCCCCATCCATGTGTAAATTGAATAAACCAGGGCAACATAACACATCCCTGACGAAATACTATCTTTACTTAAAACCAACGCACTCTCTCCATTTTTAATCCTAACATACGCTCTACTACTCTCATAAAAAAAATTTGACTGCTCTTAACAGCTTTCCTCCTATCCTATATATCTACAATACCTCCTACAGGGCCTTCCTGTCTACCCTGTCATAAGCCGTTTTTCGATCCATAGAAATCCAAAAAACATCCTTACATTTCCTATAGCTTTTTCACATATCTATTTTGTAATCTTGGGACCAAATCCACTTCTGAAGGAAGTGTCCATAAGACAAAAATCCTAGAGATAAAAACCACAAAACAAAATCTAATCAAAAAGAAGATAACATGATATTATGGATTAAAATGAGATAAAACAAGACAAATAGATAATATAGATAAAAGAAATCAAAGTTAAGTAAAATTAACTAAAATAAAATGAAGGAAAACGAGGTGAAGTAGAATGAAGGTGATTTTTGTGTCTGCTAACAATGTCGATAATGATATTGAAGAGGAGAATTAAAATAATAAACAATATTGATGATACCTTCAGGTGTTGTCTGAGTAGTGAAATAAATTATTTACAAAATCCTGATTGGAAAGTGAAAAGTGATACAATAAGGCATGATTTTTGATAACACAAAACGATAGTGATAAAAAAAGACAAACATTTTAAGAAGAAAGATATAACACTCAAAATGGGATTAGAAGCGCAAAATCAAAATAGATAATAAAAAATATGTATATATATATATATATATATATATATATGTATATATATATATATATATATAATAATAATAATAATAATAATAATAATGAATAAAATAAAATTAGTGTAAAATCAAAATGAAGGATGTGGCAGGGGGGGTGATACTTAGCCAGGAGGTCTGGTGTGTTTTCCGGAGTGCCACTCATAAACGGCATAAGTGGCTGTGACTTTTACCCATTTTAAGTCTCCTGTTCATTTGTTTGTGTTGTTATAATTAGCTATGTGTAGAGATTAAACTGTTTTCCGTTTTTTTTTTTTTTTTTTTGTAGTCTTTGGGCCAAAATAGTGGTTCTCTCTCAATAAGAGCGTTTGTCTCACGATGTTGTATTTTCTTCTTCTTCTTTTTTCTTCTTTTTTATCTCTATTGCTCTGTGTTATCAAAAATCATGCCTTAGTGTTTCTCTTTTCTCTTTCCCATTAGGATTTTGTCAATAATTTATTTCACTACTCAGAAAACACCTCAACGTGTCATCAATATTATATTTCTCCTTCTCTCGTATATCATTATCCACATTGTTAGTAGACACACAAATATTACCTTCATTCTTCTTTACCTCGTTTTCCTTTATTTAATATTATTTAATTTCATTTGTCTCTGATTGGTTGTATCTAATTCCTTTAACCTACTTTATCTCAATTCATTCTATAATATCTTGTTATATTCTTTTTGATTAGATTTTGTTTTGTGCTTTTTATCTCTAGGATTTTACATCTTAGAGACAGTTCTTCCGGAGGTGAAATTTGTCATAAGATTACATGATAGCCACATCGGTTTTTGCTACTTAGTCCCACCATGCTAACATCTTTCAATAAAAAATTTCTTTATCATTACTATGCTTCCTTTTTAACTGTCCATTTTTTCATCATTATGTCCACTTCCGCTCCAAAAAAACTGATCCATAAAAGTAGTCAAGAATAAAATTCGGATTAAGACCCGAGTCTTTCCTCTTCCCACCAATTTCAGCTTGTCTGAATGTCTCAACAATATATATATATATATATATATATATATATATATATATATATATATATATATATATATATATATATATATATATATATTACAAAGGCGGAGCATGCCGACAGGAGACCTTTTGGTCCATATCTAGTTCGGATGCGAAGAAAAAAAAACATAATAATAATAAAATAATAAATAAAAACTATAATAATGTAAATAACAAATAAAATACATAAATAAATGCATAGGTATAGTTAAATAATAAACAAACAGGTAAATAGTAAAAAAAAATAATAAATTGACATATAACAAATAATAAATGAAAATCAGACAGACAAATGATAATGACAATGTCTTTAATGAGATTCGGTGACCATACGGAAACAGCATATTCCAAATGTGGACGAACTAACGATTTATATAGCAATTGAAAACTAAATAATACTTTCATGAATCAAAATACATCAACATATGTTATTCTTGGTTGAAATCAATAACAGAAAAAGTTCTTGAAGAAATCAATACAGAATACATACATATATATATATACATATACACACACACACACACACACACACACACACACACACACACACACACACACACACACACACACACACACACACACACACACACACACACACACACACACACACACACACACACACACACACACACACACACACACACATACACACACACACACACACACACACACACACACACACACACACACACACACACACACACACACACACACACACACACACACACACACACACACACACACATATATATATATATATATATATATATACATATATATATATACAAGTGTATATGTGTGTGTGTTTGTGTGTGTGTATGTGTGTATGTGTGTGTGTGTGTGTGTGTGTGTGTGTGTGTGTGTGTGTGTGTGTGTGTGTGTGTGTGTGTGTGTGTGTGTGTGCGTGTGTGTGTGTGTGTGTGCAAAATTAAAGGAAAGACCTGTAGATCAGATGTGGGAAATATTTCAAAATACGCTCACTAAGATGATTCAAACTTACATTCCTTTTAAAGACAGACGTCCCCCAAATCAGGCTCGCCCAAAGTGGCTCGACAAAGAAACTGAAAAAAGTATTGCTAAAAAGAGACAGGCTTATAAGAAATATAAGTGCTCGGGTGCATCTAATGACTATGAAAGTTATGTATCAGTACAGAGAGATTTAAAAAAGACAATAAGAAAAAGAAAACGACAATACGAAATGAACATCGCTGATAAATCCAAAGAGAATCCCAAAGAATTCTATAGTTATATTAGAGATAAAAAGGTTGTTAGGAATCACATTGGTCCACTATTATCTGCTGACGGTCAACTTGAATATTCAAATGAAGGAATGTGTAATATCTTAAACAATTATTTTAGCTCGGTATTCGTAAACGAAACACCTCAAAGTGAATTCCAAACTGAAACCTGTGAAAAGTCTGGGGTAAACTTACTCACTACAGTAAATATAAGAAAAGAAAAAATTAAAAGGTGTATAGACAAACTCAAAGTTAATAAAACACCAGGGCCTAATGGTTGGCATCCAAGAATCTTAAAGGAAATGAAAAATGAGATTGTTGTTCCATTAGAAATTATTTTCAAGAAATCCATCATATCCGGAGATGTCCCAAGAGAATGGAAGCTAGCTAACGTTACTCCCATTTTCAAAAAAGATGACAAAAAGGAACCAAATAACTGTAGACCTATAAGTTTGACTTCAGTCGTAGGAAAAATAATGGAAACAATCATCAGAGATGCGATCGAACATCATTTAGAAAGTAACCGTTTGATAAATGATAGCCAGCATGGTTTCAGACGGAAACGTTCTTGTGTGACTAACTTACTCGAATTCTACAACACAGTTATCTCGAATTATGACAAAAGAAACAATATAGATTTAATATATCTAGACTTTGCAAAAGCTTTTGATACCGTCCCACACGAAAGACTACTTACTAAATTAGCTTTGCATGGAATAAGTGGTAGCCTATTAGGTTGGACTAGTAATTGGTTGAAGGGTCGAAAACAGAGAGTTGTTTTAAATGGAAAAACTTCTGGATGGAAAAGTGTTGCAAGTGGAGTTCCTCAGGGTTCCGTTCTTGGGCCACTTCTATTTATAGTATATATAAATGATATAGACCATGGACTAAAATCTACTGTTTCCAAATTTGCTGATGATACAAAACTGTGCGGAGTGGCAAATGATCACTCAAACCAATTAGATATTCAGGAAGATTTAGATCAATTACAGCAATGGTCTGAAAAGTGGCTAATGAAATTTAACACAAGTAAATGCAGGGTAATGCACATAGGTAAAAATAACAGTAAGTACGATTACAAGTTATTTGGAAATTCGTTAACAAAAGTGGATAGTGAAAAAGATCTCGGCGTAATTATCAGTAACGACCTCAAATCATCCAAGCAGTGTATTTCAGCCTCTGAGAAAGCAAATAAGATTCTGGGATTGATTGCTTGATCTTTTGATTTCAAAAGTCCATCACTCATTAACAAGCTATATAAATCGTTAGTTCGTCCACATTTGGAATATGCTGTTTCCGTATGGTCACCGAATCTCATTAAAGACATTGACAGACTGGAAAAAGTATAACGGCGAGCCACAAAACTGATTCCAAATATCAAAAATAAATCATACGAAAATAGACTAAAACACATGAATCTGTTTTCCCTAAAAAAAGCGTAGACTCAGAGGTGACTTAATACAGGTCTTTAAGATTTTAAAGGGAACTGACAACATCAAAAGTGACCAAATTTTCACATTGAATGAGAATCCGACAAGAAACAATGGTCTCAAACTGTCCGGAAATAGATTCAATTTGGAAGTAGGTAGAAACAACTTTGTCAACCGTGTAGTTAATGAATGGAATAAACTTCCTGCATAGGTAGTGCAATGTAGTTCAGTTCGAAGCTTTAAGAATCATTTAGATAAATACCTAAGTAAGATGCTGTTATGATTATAATTTATCTTATATTATTTTTTTTTGTTATCATTTGTCTGTCTGATTTTCGTTTATTATTAGTTATATGTCAACTTATTATTATTTACTATTCACCTGTTTGTTTATTATTTAACTATACCTATGCATCTATTTATGTATTTTATTTGTTATTTACTTTATTATAGCTTTTATTTATTATTTTATTATTAATATGATTTTTCTTTTTTTTCGTATCCGACCTAGATATGGATCAAAAGGTCTCCTGTCGGCATGCTCCGCCTTTGTAATCCTTTGTGTGTGTGTGTGTGTGTGTGTGTGTGTGTGTGTGTGTGTGTGTGTGTGTGTGTGTGTGTGTGTGTGTGTGTGTGTGTGTGTGTGTGTGTGTATGCGTGTGTATGTGTGTGTGTGTGTACGTAACTATCATTAAATAGTTAGTCTAAAAAATAGGAAGGCTGTTTTTATAGGGCCATAACCATGTTGCGCCACGCCAGTGAAATATATTGAGTAAAAAAATAAATAGATGAATATACAAATAAAAGAAAAGAGAGAGAAAGAAAACAAGATAAAAGATGGGAAGTATCAAAGTGCGTCAAGGCAAAAGTGAAATAGCCTTGACAAAGCTACAACATATGTGAAGGTAAAGTATAAAGCGAAGAACTAAGTGCATGAAAGGAAGTAAAGAGATTTAGGGAGGTGGGCCTCGGTGAATCCTCCGCTTAGGGAGGCAGGGGAAGAGTGGAAGAGAGGGGAAGAGGTGCAAGAGAGGGGGAAGAGGCAAGTGGTTGTAATAGGAAGATTAAGAGGGTGAGGGGAGCTTCGAAGGGAGAGGGGATCAAACTGAAGAGGGGAAAAGGAAGAAAGTGAATAAGAGGAATTAGGAAATTTTCTCTTATGGAAAATATTGGATATAGATCGAGAGAATAAATATTGAAAAAAAAAAAAAAACAGATTGGCAGGATGCTGGCCTAAGACAATTTAGGGGTGCAGTTAGACAAGGGAGAGGGGGAGAAAGACAACCTGAAACGAAGGAAATTGAGTTATGGAAGGAAAAGGGGTGAAAGATATGGATGTGTGTTGTACCATACCTGCCCAAATATATACTGATAAAGGTAAAGGTGATCAGAAATATAATTATGAAAACAATTGACAGGAAATGTGTTGATAAATTAGAAAAAGGATTAAAAATATGAAAGATTGGTTATAGAATAATTATAGGAATAAGTAAGACTGGGAAGGCTGACTTGTGGGAGGGGAAAAGTTAGGGGCGAGGATGTGTTCAGTACTACAAAATTATAAAAAACATATTGATGGAAAAGAGGAAGGCTGACATGAAATGCCACAGTTTGGTGCGCGATAAAAGGAAGATTGAAAAGGTAAAAGGTTTGCCGTAGAGTAAATACAGACCAGGAACCTGCTTCCAGAACCAGAGCTAGGGAAGACCTCAGATAGAAGAAACATGGAATGTCAGACACAGAAATAATAATAATAAACCAATAAATAAAGAACAAAAAACCTAGAAAGGAACCGACAAGGTATGGAAGAAGGAAGGGTCGAAAGATGAAATTCAAAGGTAAAATTCGAATTGAAATGGAATAGTATAAAATGATCTTCAAGAATAAAAAATCTCCTTCTTCTTCAAGATTGGTTCTTGTTCCAGTCAAACTGCAGACGCAAGAGGGTAAGTATCGCCATGTAACGATGAAGAAACAAGCGCAACACTTAAGAAAAGGAGTGAAAGAATTAGTAATTGCTGATAGCGGAAGGGGAGCCCGAGAAAGAAAGAGAGAGAGAGAGAAAGGGAGAAAGAGATAAAGAAAGAGAGAAAGAGAAAAATGAGGGAATGTCGGTTGGAACGGAAGAACATTTAAGAAATACCGCACACGAGAGAAAATCATCGCCAATCCAGAAGCGGGAAAGAACGATATCACACACAAAGAGGAGAACAAGAAATTAAATAAAGATAAACAGAACCTAAGACAACCACGCAGATAAACACCACAAAAAATATAGAAAGAAAGAAAAAACACCTCAAGTCAAAAGAGAAAAATATTTATACCATACATAAAGAAACCATCAAAGGTTCTAATAAGGCAAACACAGTTTGCTTAATATTGATTTAGCTACCGATGACACAGGAAGAGAACGTACGATATAAAACGACACAGGGCCGAAGAAAGGAAACAATTATGTCGCAACTAGATCCTTGAAGGCTTTGACATGGTTCAAATCCCAAACATAATTTAATGCATTTACCTTCAGCCGTGTTTGC
>NC_134783.1:1380000-1382500 GCF_046742065.1 Oratosquilla oratoria
TGCTTGACTTTCTTCCGAAACACTGTATTTGCTATCATTAACTCTCTTTCTAGACACACTTCCACCATCAACTCTCCATTATGATTCTTTCCTGGAACTCCACATTTCCCAACCACTCCATCAATTGGACCATTTTCTACCCTAGCATTAAGGTCTCCCAGTACTATTACATTGACATTTCTCCCTAATCCCTCTATGCACCCATTGAAATCTATCCAAATGGCCTCCCTTTCTTCTACACTCTTCTCACTGCCAGGCCCATATGCACTTACAAAGACCCACATCTCCTTTCCCAGTTTCACCTTCATCCACATTATCCTTGAGGAAACCTCCTTCCACTCCACTACACGTTTACCTATCTCTTCACTTACTAGAATGGCCGCCCCTTCCCTCACTTGCCCATTCTTTACTCCTCGTAACCTCCCACTTACACTCCTAAACTTACACTCACCCTTCCCTTTCAACTTAGTTTCACTCAAAGCCAACACATCCATCTTTCTTCTCACAAACATACTACCTATCTCTTCCCTTTTACTCTCATCTGTACCACATCCACGCACATTAAAAGACCCAAATTTAGGGTGCCGGTCGGAAAACTCCCAGACCCTCTTTTGCCTTTTTTTTTTTCGTTTAGGAATGTCCCCTGTGGGGCTACAAGGAGAAGGACGCCTAGTCCCATTCCCCGTCCCTTTCTTCTCGCCTCTTACGATCCAAGTGGAAACATTTGGTGACAGTATTCTTTTCCCTCACCACAGGGAATTCCCCCACAGCAGAAAATGAATACTCAGAGAAATGGTACAGGACAGTCATAGTATAAAAGTGTCATCATTTCTCTATGAACAGAGTTTTCCTCTATCATAGACAAAATGATGTGTGGCTCTGGTCCGTAGGGGCGCCCCATATAGACCTTAAAGTATCAACTGCATGCTACTTTGCCACAATAACAAGCAGCCAATACCCCAGACGGGGTGAAAAATAGAACAGACAAGCAAGGAGGATGTGTTATGATATTGACCAAGGCAATGTAGAAGTAATTATGATTAAAATTGCAAACAAAAATATGAAAAGCAGAAAATTTGTAGCAGTGTATGTACCACCAAATACCCATGCGTGGTCGGGCAGTGAGCATTCTAAATTACTGGAAGAAGCAATGACTGTGCTAAACGAGCTACTGAAAGAGTGTGGAAACATAGTAATCATGGGCGATTTCAATGCAAAAAACATAATTTGGGAAGAAATGATAGTTAAAGGAGGAGATGAACTTTGGAGCAACATTCTACTGGATATGACCATCGAATATACCCTAACGGAATGGGTTAAGGAAAAAACTAGATATAGAAACAACGAGGAACCATCGAAACTAGACTTAATATTAACTTCTGAATCAGATATTGTGAACAAAATGGCGTATAAAACACCAATTGGAAAGAGTGACCATATAGAGATAGGAATGATAAGCATAGAGAAGGAAGATTTATGTACAATAAAACGGATTTTGTAAAACTAAGAAAAAAAATTCAAAACACAAATTGGGATAAATTTTCTAAAGAGGAAACAAAGATGGAAGATAAATAGAACACATTCAAAGAAAAGTACAAAGAAGGAATTAATAAATATGAATAAAAAAGAAACAAAAAGAGATTTATATAAAATGTTGGTTCAACAAAAGGTGTAGTGAGGCTAGAGTCAGGAGAGACAAAGCCTGGAAAAATAGAAAAAAGATAGAAAAACATCTAAATGGCAAACATATATAAGACTTAGGAACGAATATGTGAATATACGCAGGAAAGAAAAAGAGAATATAAAAGGGAAGTCATAGACAAATGTAAGGATCAACGTAAACTATATAAATGACAAACTAAAGGATAAGCTTGAAATAGTGAAAATGCGTGAGGGAGATAAAGAATACATAGATGACATAGAGATGGCAGAAATTATGATCAGACATTTCAGGTCTGTTTTTATAATTGAGAGCTCACAATCTTGGGAAGATGGACAACAAGAAAGATCACCCATGATGAAAGAAATATAGATAACACAAAAAGAAATAAGTGACCAAATAAAAAGCCTAGATGTCAGAATATCGCACGGACCAGATGGAATTGCAAATTGGATACTAAAAGAATGTACAGATGAACTGACAGACAAACTATACAAGATAATTGACCTCTCACTCAAAGAGGGAAAGGTACTGCAAGATTGGAAAGATGCAAACATAGTACCAATATATAGAGGAGGAAATAGGGAAGATCCTACAAACTTCAGACCAGAATCCCTCACAAGCACAGTACCAAAAATGTGCGAAAAGGTCATCAGGAACAAATGGACCAAACACTTGGAAGATAATAGAATAAAAAAAAAAAAAAACAATTTGGCTCTAGAAGTGGAAGATCGTGCACCACAAACCTAATCTGCTTTTACTCGAGATTAATTGAGATAATACAAGAAAGGGATGGATGAGCAGATTACGCCTTCTTGGATTTGAAGAAAGCATTTGACA
>NC_134783.1:1390000-1392500 GCF_046742065.1 Oratosquilla oratoria
GAGGCAGTGTAATGTAGTTCAGTTCGAAGCTTAAGATTCGTTTAGATAAACACCTAAGCAAGGTGCATTAATGCCTGCCATTTATTTTATATTATTTGTTTGTTTGTTATTATTTGTCTGTTTGTTTATTATTTGCTTGATTTTCATTTATTATCATTTATCTGTAAATTTATTATTATCTACTATTTTCCTGTTTGTTTATTATTTAACTATGTATATGCATTTATTTATTTTGTTTATTAATATTTATACTGTTATAATTTTTACTTGTTTATTTATTTATTTATTTATTTATTCATCATTATTATAATTCTTTTCGCATCTGACCTAGTTATGAACCAAAAGGTCTCCTGTCGGCATAATCCTCCTTTGTAATGCTTTGTAAGTTGGCGTCATTAAGAACGACACTCAAGAAATCCAAATGGCGTTCAAAGTGTTAGGCCCTGTTCACACATCGGTTCAGTTACAATATAAGTCAATGGAAGCTTTCACGTACAACTGTGCAGTTTTTCTTTGTCTATGAGGTATCGCCACTGTTTCAGCGTGGTCCAAATCGCTAGTGTGAAAAGGGCCTTTATAGTCGAGCCAGGTTTAGCGCACTGATTTCGGAAGGTAATTTTTCATCTGAATAAAATCACATGGCGACAAGGGCTCCACATTGGATGGAACGTGTTGCTGACCTTCAAGTATTTGATGACGAGCCAGAATAAAAGAGAGAGAGAGAGAGAGAGAGAGAGAGAGAGAGAGAGAGAGAGAGAGAGAGAGAGAGAGAGAGAGAGAGAGAGAGAGAGAGAGAGAGAGAGAGAGAGAGAGAGAGAGAGAGAGAGAGAGAGAGAGAGAGAGAGAGAGAGAGAGAGAGAGAGAGAGAGAGAGAGAGAGAGAGAGGGCGAGAGAGAGAAGAGAGAGAGAGAGAGAGAGAGAGAGAGAGAGAGAGAGAAGAGAGAGAGAGAGAGAGAGAGAGAGAGAGAGAGAGAGAGAGAGAGAGAGAGAGATATATAGATAGATAGATATGGGCCGTGGATTCCCCCGGGGGGTCCATGGTTGAGCTTGAGGAGGTACTTGAAGGTCAGGCGAAAAAAAAAAAATCTAATTTCGCTTTCCCTTTTCTGATTTTACACTTATTTTTCAAATTAATTCATTTATCTATTCCTTACGCATTTCTTATTCATAAGTCCTAAGGGAGAAGTGGTCCGACTTGACCAATATCATTGACACAATATATTGACCCCCTCAGTACTCTCCCCGCACAGTCCAAAGAGTACTCACAATTGTAACCACAGAATACATTTTTGGGACACCCTGTATGTACGCTCATACGTATATTCGCACATACACATATAGTGTATACATACAGGTATATATGTTTATATATATATATATATATATATATATATATACATATATATATACGTATATATATATATATATATATATATATATATATATATATATATATATATATTTGTGTAGCCAGGTAGGATATTTTTTTGCAGGCAGACGGGGTTAAAAGCTATTGAAGATTCATTTTTGATTATCTTATTGCGCATAGTCTCTATACGACGAATATTTGACTTATCATTTTCTGTAAGTCTGCTTAGGAGATCTCTTATATTGGCCGACGTTTCGGAACTCTCTTGTTCCATCTTCCAGGGCGAATTGTTGTGTCAAGTTTTCTGTGTTGATTATATATGTGATGTACGGATCATGGACACTGTATCGAGGAAAATTTGGATGCTCATTGGTGAATGGTAGCCAATGAGCGTGTGTTGTTTTCACTCGCGCGGGGGTCTCTCCCAGTGGGCGAGGCGATGGGGTTAGTTGGTCGCTTAGCACTCATTCTTTTGATAGATGGCAAGACCCGTAGGTCTTCCACCTGGATGTTAATTGATGGCTGCTTTGCTTGAATATAGAGTGCTTCAAGGAGTAGCAACCTTCGGGGATCTCTTTCTCTGTCAATGATTGTTGTGTTGTGATCCAGATCTTTTCTTGTTAGTGATCTGTTAAGTTTGGCAGTGTGATGGGACTTTATGGATCCGTTACTCAAATGGCATGTCAGGCGTCTTGTAAGTTTTGTGGGTCGGTGGGTAGGACATTTTTGTGAATAACGTCCTTTATGATCTTCTCCTCTGCTTTGTATTCTGTGGACATATGGTTTTTGTAGTAGATTTTTATATTCTGTCTCCGTCGGTGCACGAAGATATCATCCACGTATCTACAATATAATGAGAGTCGAGCTATTGCGAGGACCTCGGTTTCAATGGTACCCATGTAAAAATTAGCAAATAAGACACCGAGAGGGCATCCCATTGCTACACCGTCGATCTGCTTGTAAAGCTGCCTTCTGGGAGAGGTGAAGGGGGCCTCTTTTGTACAAATTTCGAGTAGTTTTTTCAAGGTGTTCTCTGGGATGTCAAGAGGCTTTGTGCCATTGCTGTGGTACACTCGTTTGAGGATGAAATCGATGGTTTTATTTATTGAGACGTGGGTGAAGAGACTTTCC
>NC_134783.1:1400000-1410000 GCF_046742065.1 Oratosquilla oratoria
TTTGTACAAATTAAATAGTTATATTTCTCATGAAATTTCAAAATAATTTAAATTATAATTTAAATTATGAGCAGTTGTCTCATACTTGTTGGTTACCAGGACGGTTCAAACGTCCGTCACGTGTACTTCTTCCACTACCTCTCCGAATGCCCTCTTCACTATGTCATATATTCTGTACCTTGTTTCTTCATTTTATAATTCCTTCTTTGTATCTGCACTGAAGATGTAATTACACGAAAGCGCTCTGCTTCGTTAGTTTACTTTTCCTAGTGGTTACTTACGCATTTGTGAACACACGCTCCTAGTGTTTTATTGCATGTATATATATATATATATATATATATATATATATATAAATGTGTGTGTGTGTGTGTGTGTGTGTGTGTGTGTGTGTGTGTGTGTGTGTGTGTGTGTGTGTGTGTGTGTGCGTGTGTGTGCGTGTGTGTGTGTGTATGTGTGTGTGTGTGTGTGTGTGTGTGTGTGTATTCACTTGGTCTTTGGATCACGTGTTGGATTCGTGATCGACAGCTATTTCCCTCCTGGAAGAGAGCTCAGAGCTCGTAGGTCCGATCTATGGGTAATGCTATGACCTTGCACACATACACACACCCAACTCCCCGCCCACGAGAGTCAGAGTAACGACCCGAGGCACAGCGATACCGAAATAATTTCGGCCCTGGCCAGGATTCGAACTGGGTGCTGGGAGCACTTCTGCTTCCCAGTTCAGCGCTCTACCAACTATGCCACCGAGTCGGTGTGTGTGTGTGTGTGTGTGAGTGGAAAGGGTGGTAAGGTAAACAACAACAAAATCGTTGGTGTTTTATTACTAACGTTTCGTTTTTTAGACGTCTTCCTCGGAGTATAAACTAAGAAAAATATTCACAACTTATATACTTCACTTTGCTTACCCCGTTCCTCCCCGATCTCCGTCCTTCCTTCGCTCCACTTCACATCGAACAAAGTCGCTAGTCAACTCTAGATAATTTGATAAATCCTTCTCTATGGTTATTGAAAGGCTTTGAAGCGATGTAAGCTGCTTCGATTATTTTTCTTTCTCGTTTTCTTAGTCCTTTGTGGAGTACCACTGTATTTTCCCAGTCAGGAAGGTGACCAAAATTGTTTATATGAACCACTAGTGAATTTTAAGTCCGGTGGGCTTTTACGTCATTCTTGTGTTCATATAGCCGTTTTTTATTCCTTTGCTAGTTTTCCCAAATTAACTAACGAGATAGTTTTTGCAAGGAATTTCATAAATCAAGCTGTCCGCAGCAACTATCTGGTACTCATTTTTGTTTTTGTTTTCAATAAATTCATTTATTCTGGTCCCTGTGCTATATGCAATTCTTAACCCTGCCTTGGTGAGCAACTGTCCAATTTCATTCGGGTGCTTGGAGTTGAGGGACGGGCAAAAAGCCCCCGCTGTCACCTTTGTTTTCACATATTTGACCTTTTCTGTTTTTGTTTTTGTTTTTTTGTTTTTTGTTTTTTGTTTTTTATTCTTAAAGCCTTTCCTTTCAGTCTGTGTAAGAGTCCTTGTGGGTAATACAGTCTCCTAAATACGTCAAAAATGTAGTCAATTTCATCTTGGAGAAATTCCTCATTGCACACCCGGTATGCTCTCAAAAAGAAACCTGTTATCACCCCGCTTTTAATATTTGTATGGTAAGCAGAGTAGTAGTGGATAACGTCGTCTTTTCTGTGTAGTGAGAAAGCAGTCTTATACCCTGTTCTCCATATTACCGTGTCTAGGAAAACAAATTTATCATTCTCCTCTTATTCCATAGTGAAATGTATGTCCTTTTCAATCCCATTGAGCTTATTTAATTAATCACTGAGATCAGTCTCCCTGGGGATGATAACAAGTACATCATCCACGTACCGCAACCATATTGTATCTTGGCCCATTATTGTGATAAAAAGGTCCCTCTCGAGAACCTCCATATACAAAGAGGCTAGAACACAACTGAGCGGACTCCCCATTGCAAGGCCACGGCACTGAAAATATTCTTCATGATTGAATATGAAGGAACCAAATTTAACACATAAGGATATCAACTTCAAATAATTCCCCTTGCAAAGAGTAAGGTCTTCGTCTTTCATGTCGTTGACCACCTCCTTGGCTGCTTTTAACGCACCTTCAGTAGATACATTTGTAAATAAACTTGTTACATCATATGATACCAAAGTCTTCGTCTATTGAAGGGGCATTAAAAGCAGCCGAAGAGGTGGGGAACAACATGAAAGACGATGACCTTCCTCTTGGCAAGGGGAATTATTTGAAGTTGATACCTTTATGTGTTATATACATAATATATGTATATATATATATATATATATATATATATATACACATATATACTGTATATGTATATGTATATATATATATATACATAAATCATGTATGTATACATATATATATATATATATATATATATATATATATATATATATATATATATATATATATATATATGTGTGTGTGTGTGTGTATTCACTTGGTCTTTTGGATCACGTGTTCGACTCGTGATCGACAGCTATTTCCCTCCTGGAAGAGAGCTCAGAGCTCGTAGGTCCGATCTATGGGTAATGCTATGACCTTTCACACACACACACCCCCAACTCCCCGCCCACGAGAGTCAGAGTAACGACCCGAAGCGCAGCTGTACCGAAATTAATTTCGGCCCTGGGCAGGATTCGAACCAAGCACTACGCGCACCACCATGCTAGTAGTTCATCGTTCTACCAACTGCGCCACCGAGTCGTGTGTGTGTGTATGTGTGTGTATACTTATATATATATATATATATATATATATATATATATATATATATATATATATATATTAGTGAATTTAGGGAGCAGGTTCTCTTCAATGCATTTCTTATTAAATAACACAGCAAATTTGTCGTTGGCTATCTTCTTATTGAGACTTTCTAGTCTTGTAATATCTTTTCTTTCTGAAGGAGGTAGAAGGTATACAATACTTCCAAACGAGTCCATGATCGGGTAGGAAAACTAATATCTTACGACGTTTCGCCTATGCATTAGGCATTTTCTGGTAATTTATTCAGAAAAGCTACATACTAATATAATACAAAAATAGATACATTGGGAGAGATCTAGTGACTGTGACAGTTCATCCTTGCCAGCCCGCTACTCGTGATCCATATTTTGTTGTATGTTAATAAGTGGCATATGATTTCTGATCATCACTGCCTCCATGCATTATAGTTTTGTTTTATTATTATTCCTGGCAATTATCATTGTGTTCTTGTTTAGGTGTTCTCTTGATATGTTGCTCTTGTAAGATTTCGTCATGTGTGATTTTATCGCCCCGTTCTGCATGTGGTACGTGAGTCTTTGTGAAAGTGTTTGTGTTGTGTACCCGATATACTCATTTGTACAAAGCGCACCGTCTTTACTATATATACACTTAAGTTTTCGGTGTATTTGTTCAACAGTTTCATACTGTTACATTTTCGAGAATAACAATTGTCGGCACACATCAGTGTTTTATTTTTCTTAACACTATGGATGATTTCGTTCATAATCTGAACCACGAAGAAAAGGAATCCTTTTTATAAACTGAAGAATCTTCATTTGAAGATAGTCAAATCTATCAGCACAGTTGACTTCAACCAATATATATATATATATATATATATATATATATATATATATATATGTGTGTATGTGTGTGTGTGTGTGTGTGTATGTATATATATATATATATATATATATATATATATATATATGTTGTGTATGTTAAAGACAGATTGAACATTTTTAGAAGCTCTGCCATGGGATTCGAACCCTGACCCGTGCGTCGATAATCACGAGGCCAAGACGCTAGCGTCTTGGCCTCGTGATTATCGACGCACGGGACAGGGCTCGAATCCCATGGCAGAGCTTCTAAACATATATATACATATATATATATATATATATATATATATATATATATATATATTTACAACGGTGAATGGGTCCCAGTGAACATATATACATTTATCAACGACAATTCACTTTAATTTTAAGCCATCAACATCAAGAAACTCGAGGAGCCATACATGCAGAAATTGATACGTGATACAGCTAAAGAATCTTAGTTGTTCCACGTATCAACTTCTGCACGTAGTGTATATATATATATATATATATATATATATATATATATATAAATATATATATAAATATATATATGTATATATATATATATATATATATATATATATATATATATATGTGTGTGTGTGTGTGTGTGTGTGTGTGTGTGTGTGTGTGTGTGTGTGTGTGTGTGTGTGTGTGTGTGTGTGTGTGTGTGTGTGTGTGTGTGTGTGTGTGTGTACAAGGTAGACCACGTGGAAAAAGAAACTAACGAAGCAGAGCGCTTTCGTATATTACATCCTCAGTGCAAAAAACACATAGTTAATAGAAATACATAGATTATATATACATGAAAATGGAACAAGGACAGTTTACATAAGGGTAGAGGACAATTTGCCCTCCGGAAGGCGGGCTGTCAGGTCGCAAGGGTCAATGCGTCCGCTAATGAGGGTAGGGCGACATTAGGTTACAGTCGCAGGGTTACATATTACCTGTTATTATTTTGCTTATTTCTTGACAGATAAAATTGTCAAGTTTATATAAGACCTTGTGTAGGTTGGTATTTTGATCACTGGTGGTATGGATCAAACTACACTCTATTAAGTTTCTTACTATTATGTTGTTAGTATAATAGATTGCATGGGCATTACCCCAATCAATTGGATGATTATTCAATTCAATATGCTTAAAGATTCCACTGGAATTATTACCATCCCTAACTTTTTTTTTTTGTGTTGTTCAATTCTAATGTTTAAGGGTTTGGCAGTTTGACCTATGTAAAATTGATTACACATTTGCAAGGAATTTTATAAATGCATCCTTTATTAACTTCAATACTATTATTGATGAGCATACGTTTTACTGTACTATCATTTTTAAAAACTATCTTTACGTTAAATCTTTTTAATAATTCTGTAACACTTGACAAATTTTCTTGAAATGGCAAAATCAAAACATTATGATAACTAAAAGGAGATTTTGGCTAAGGAGTTAAAAATTATTTCCTTGCAAAATTGTAAGCAATATTAAGAAATTGTTTTGGGTATTTTAATTTTAGCCAATGTTAAAAACATTTCTGATTTCGTCATCAATAAATTCAGGACTACAAATACGGAAAGCTCTGAGAAACATTGAAGAAAAAACTGAACGTTTAATACTATTTGGATGAGAATAATAATAATGAATATATGAGCTTACATTGGTTGGTTTACGATATATTTTAAATTTAAGGCTGTTGTCATGACGTAGGATAGTACAATCTAAGAAAGGTAAGGTACAATTTTTCTCAATTTCTAAAGTAAATTTAATAGAATCAACAAGGGTATTTAATTTGGTTAAAAAATCATGGACATTTTTATCTTCTGGCCAAAGACATAAAATGTCATCAATATACCTAAGCCAAGGGATGTTAGGGGGGAAGATTTTGTGTAATATTTTAGTTTCGAAAAATTCCATGTATAAATTACTCAAAACTGGGGATAAAGGATTTCCATGCTCATACCGAATTTTGTGGAATAGAAATTACTATTGAATTGAAACTAGCAATCTTTAACGCATACCTTAATTAGTTTGATCAATGTAGTTGATGGCAATGGAAGAACATGTTTATTAAGTTCATCTTGAAGGTAAAATAATAAATCATCTATGGGGACTTTCGTGAATAAACTGACTATACCAAAACTAACCAATGTAAACTTATAATTTGGTTTGATATAATGAATTTTGTCAATTAAATCAGAACTGTTTGTAACATGAGAAGAAGAGATTGTACCTACTAAAGGGCTAAGGATAGTAACTAGCCATTTGGATAGCTTATAAGAAGCAGAACCAATTGACGAAACAATAGGTCTAGCGGGGTTTTTACATTTATGAATCTTAATGAGACCATACATATGTGGCAAAGGGGGGACTAAATGAAATGAATTTGTGCAAGAGGTCTCTATTCTCATGAAGTAGTTGTTTTAACTTCTGTTATAATTACTATTGACTGCTTCTGTGGGATTTTTGTTAAGAAGTGTGTATTATTTTCATCTAATAAATCATTAATTTTTCTAAGATAATTATCCTTGTTTACAATAACAACTGCATTAGATTTATATACTTTGGTGAAATGTAAATGATTATATTTTTTAAGACTAATAATTGCCTTCTGACAACGTTCTGGGCAATTAGGAACAACCTCTTTTGATAAAGCACCGTAAACAATTTCCTTACAAATATTGAAATCTGTTGAAGATTTCAATATTTGTAAGGGAATGTGTGTGTGTGTATTCAACTCGGTTCTGCTGCAGTCTCTGTCGAGACAGCCAGACACCACCCTACGGCAGTGAGCACTGAGCTCATTATTTGCCTATCTCTGGGTAGGTCTGAGACCACTCACACACCACACACCGGGAATGCAAGGTCACAACTCCTTGACTAACGTCCCGTACCTACTCACTGCTAGGTGAACAGGGGTTACACGTGAAAGGAGACAAACCCAACTTATCTCCGCCCGGCCGGGGAATCGAACCCCGGTTCTCTGGCTTGTGAGGCCAGTGCTTTACCAATCCGCCACCGAGCCGTGTGTGTGTGTGTGTGTGTGTGTGTGTGTGTGTGTGTGTGTGTATGTGTGTGTGTGTGAGTGTGTGTGTGTGTGTGTATGCGTGTGTGTGTGTGTGCGTGTGTGTGCGTGTGTGTGTGTATGTGTGTGTACGCGCATATATATATATATATATATATATATATATATATATATATATATATATATATGCATATACGTATACGTATACATATTCAAATATATATATATGTATATATATATATATATATATATATATATATATATATATGTGTGTGTGTGTGTGTGTGTGTGTGTGTGTGTGTGTGTGTGTGTGTGTGTGTGTGTGTGTGTGTGTGTGTGTGTGTGTGTGTGTGTGTGTGTGTGTGTGTGTGTGTGTGTGTGTGTGTGTGTGTGTGTGTGTGTGTGTGTGTGTGTGTGTGTGTGTGTGTGTATTACCGTCTGGGGTATTAGCTGTTTATAATTGTGGCAAAGTAGCATACTTTAGGGTCTATATGGGGCGCCCCTACGGACCAGAGCACACATAATTTTGTCTATGATAGAGGGAAACCCTTCATAGAGAAATGATGACACTTTTATACTACGACTGTCCCTCCGTTATGCTGTCCCCCAACCCCTTGCTGCTGTCCTGTACCATTTCTCTGAGTATTATTTTTCTGCTGTGGGGGAATTCCCTGTGGTGGGGGAAAAGAATACTGCCACCAAGTATTTCCACTTGGATCATAAGAGGCGAGAAGAAAGGGACGGGGATTGGGACTAGGCATCCTTCTCCTTGTAGCCCCACAGGGGACATTCCTAAAAGAAAAAGTAAAGGCAAAAGAGGGTCTGGGAGTTTTCCGACCAGCACCCTTGGTTTGGGTCATTTAATGTGCGTGGATGTGGTACAGATGAGAGTAACAGGGAAGAGATAGGTAGTATGTTTGTGAGAAGAAAGATGGATGTGTTGGCTTTGAGTGAAACTAAGTTGAAAGGGAAGGGTGAGTGTAAGTTTGGGAGTGGAAGTGGGAGGTTATCAGGAGTGAAGAGAGGGCGAGGGAGGGAAGGGGTTGCTATTCTAGTAAGTGAAGAGATAGGTAAACGTGTAGTGAAGTGGAAGGAGGTTTCCCTAAGGATAATGTGGATGAAGGTGAAACTGGGAAAGGAGATGTGGGTCTTTGTAATTGCATATGGGCCTGGCAGTCAGAGGAGTGTAGAAGAAAGGGAGGCATTTTGGGAGGATTTAGGGAGAAATAACAATGTAATAGTACTGGGAGACCTTAATGCTAGGGTAGGAAATTGTCCAATTGATGGAGTGGTTGGGAAATGTGGAGTTCCAGGAAAGAATCATAATGGAGAGTTGATGGTGGAAATGTGTCTAGAAAGAGAGTTGATGATAGCAAATACAGTGCTTCGGAAGAAAGTCAAGCATAAGTACACATGGGAGAGGGTGGTGGATGGAAGGATGGTAGATAGAGCGTTGATGGGTTATGCAGTGGTAAATAGGACTATGATAGGAAGAGTTAAGGATGTATATGTGCTAAGGGGAGAGGGTGGGGGAATATCAGATAATTTTTTTGGTGGAGGGTAAGTTGAGAGTGGAGGATAGATGGAGATAGGGCAAAGGGACAAAAGGCAGGGAGATGCTTAGAGTGAACTCTTTAAATGAAAAGGAAAAGGAGAAGGAGTACAAGAAGAAGCTGAAGGAGGAGTGGGAGGAAGTGAAGGATAGAGTAGAGCTAGGTGTGGAGGAGGAATGGGGATGCTTCAAGGAGGGAGTCACAAAATGTGCAAGGATGGTGTGTGGAACAAGAAGGACAGGAGGAAATAGAAGCAAGGGTAGTGAATGGTGGGATGAGGAAACAAAGAAGGTTGTAGAAGAGAAGAAGCGGTCTTTCACAGATTGGTTACAAAATAGGACGAGGGAGTCATATGAGAGGTACAAAGAAAAGAAAAGAGAAGTAAAGCAAAAGGTAAAGGAGGCAAAGAGGAGAGCAGATGTGAAGTGGGGTAAGAGTATGGCAGAAAATTTTGAAAGTAATAAAAAGATGTTTTGGAAAGAAATTAAGAGAGAAAGAGGAGGCCAATCAAGTAGAGAAGAAAAGGTAAAAGGTGCAGATGGAGAGATGGTAATGGAAGAGAAGGCAGTAAGGGGAAGATGGGCAGAATATTTTAGGAAGTTGCTAAATGTGAAGGAGGATAGGGAGGGAAAGATAGCTGCAGTGGGAAATGCTAAGAAAATGACCGTGATGAGTGAGGAAAATGGAGGAGAAATAAGGAAGGATGAAGTGAAGTCAGTTGTTAAGATGATGAAAGCAGGTAAGGCACCTGGTCTGGATGGATGCCATGCAGAATGTCTAAAAAAGGAGGTAGAGTGATGGTGGACTGGCTGGTGAGGTTATTTAATGTTTGCTGGAGAGAGGGTAGAATGCCGGAGGACTGGAGGAGTGCCTGTATAGTTCCACTCTACAAGGGAAAAAGGGGACAAGTGTGAATGTAGTAGTTTCAGAGGGATTAGCTTGTTAAGTGTAGTTTGGAATGCTTATGGGAGGATCTTGATTGAGAGGATTAGTAGAGGAACAGAGGGAGTAATTGGTGAGGAGCAGTGTGGATTTAGGATCGGTAGAGGTTGTGTAGATCAGATATTTGTGGTAAGACAAATATATGAGAAAGCTATAGGAAAGGGAAAGGATGTTTTTTGGGCTTTTATGGATCTGGAAAAGGCTTTCGATAGGGTAGACAGAAAGGCACTGTGGGAGGTTATGCAGATATATGGGATAGGAGGAAAGCTTCTAGGAACTGTCAAGAGTTTTTATGAGTGTAGTAGAGCTTGTGTCAGGATTAGAAATGGAGAGAGTGAGTGGTTCGAGGTAAAGGTGGGACTTCGTCAGCGATGCGTTATGTCGCCCTGGCTGTTCAACTTATACATGAATGGGGTAGTGCGAGAGGTAAATGCAAGGGTGGTGGGTCAGGTATTGGAGATGGTTAAAGAAAATGGAGAAAAGTGGGAGGTGAGCCAGCTGTTGTTTGCGGACGACACTGCGCTTGTGGCAGGATCGGAGGAGGGACTGAGGAGGTTGGTGGCAGAGTTCGGGAGAGTATGTGATAGAAGAAAGCTAAAGATAAATGTGGGTAAAAGTAAGGTGATGAGATGTACAAGGGGTGAAAGTGGCAGTAGTCTGGAAGTGAGCATTAAGGGAGAGCGACTGGAGGAAGTGGATAGTTTTAGATACTTGGGTGCAAATGTGGCAGGAAAAGGTGGAGTGAAGGTGGAGGTAGAATGTAGATTGAGAGAAGCGAGTAAATGCCTTGGTGGATTAAAACGTGTAACGAGAAATAGACATTTGGGAATGGATG
>NC_134783.1:1415000-1417500 GCF_046742065.1 Oratosquilla oratoria
AAAACTCTTGGAGGAATCGAGTTAACCTGAGCATACCGTCCTCACATACGGCTTATACCGTTCCTTTTATACTTGTGGCAAGTCTATATAACACTGCTCCTTATATTGATATGCTAAAAATGTCCATTAGCAATCAGATCGCATATCAGATAGCAATCCCACAATATTTAAAATCTATAAAAAAAAAATCTATTGAAACCAAATAAATCTGATTTAAATAAAAAATATACATATTTTTTACATTTCTTAAAAAAAAAAAAAAAAAAAAAAAAAAAAAATCGCCAACCCTGGTGTCCACTAACATCATGCAATAATACCTGTTAAGTCCGGCTAAAATTGGCATTTCAAAGCATAACAGTGCCTTAAAAATAGTTTCTTATTTCACTATAAAAGTTTATATTAGCTTATACTGCATTGAATGAGTCAATAGTTGATACATTTGTCCTATATAGAATGTTAGGTTTCTAGTTTTGATATATTTGTCCAATATAAAATGTTAGGTTACAAAGAAAGCAATGGCCTGCGCTAGCGGACCCAGCGATATGGGTTCGCACGTCCTGTGTAATACTAGTGTTTGATGTATATATACATATATATATATATATATATATATATATATATGTATATATATATATACTCACACACACGCACACACACACAGAGACACACACACACACACACACACACACACACACACACACACACACACACACACACACACACACACACACACACACACACACACACACACACACACACACACACACACACACACACACATATATATATATATATATATATATATATATATATGCATATATATACATATATATATGTATATATATATATATGTGTGTATATGTATATATAAATAGATAGATATAGATATACATATATGCATATATATATATATATATATATACCTATATATGTATACATATATACATATATATATATATATATATATATGTATATGTATACATATATAACATATATATATATGTATATATGAATATATATACATATATATATATTTGTATATGTATGTATATATATATATATATATATATATATATATATATATATATATATTTACATATATATGTGGAGTAGGACACACAGTCTTGAGTTTATTCCTGACTAGTTTCGCTTACGTCAACCTGTCAGAATGTCTCAACATATATATATATATATATATATATATATATATATATATATGTGTATATATATATATGTATATATGTATATATATATATATAGATAGATAGATACATACATACATATGTATGCATAAATATGTATATTCATATATGTAAATATATGCATACATATATACATATGTATATGTATGTATATATATATATATATATATATATATATATATGTATATACATATATATATGAATATTTATATATATATATATGTATATATATAATATATATGTAAATATATGTATATATATATGTATATGTATATATATCTATATGTATATATATATAATATATATGTAAATATATGTATATATATATGTATATATATATATACATACATATATACATACATACATACATACATACGTACATACATACATACATACATACATACATACATACATACATACATACATACATATATACATTCCCAACTGCAAAATTGGATACGGCAATGATAAGGTTTAAATATGTTCCTCTTTGTAAAGAAATAACCCATGCATTGGACATTGTAGAAATAAGAGTAGATAGTAGATAATAAATTGTATATAGCTCCCAGTTGTGGTAAGAGTCATCATCTGTTTGTAAATAGGACCATTGGCAACCGACCGAGTAAAACTCTTGTATTACTTCATATATTCCTTGAGCATTAACCTAACTGTGGTCAGTGAATGGTAACTGAGCCGAGCATCTGTTTGAAGATGACTGAAGGGAATATTAAATCCTTTAAATGTCTAGAGTGCACACGCGCACACGCACATATTAATTTAGGATGGAACATTCGACGACTCCAGAGAACTACCAAGGTACCTCTTATTGTTTTTCATCTCACATAGGGCATTTGGGCCAAGCGCGTCTGAAGTCACGCTGTCAACTGGGCCCAGCGACTGGACACCTGCTCGGACATTGGCAACTGCAAAGTCAGATACAAATACATGTGTTCCTATATGAAAATAATCCATGCCTTAATACAAAGTGTCCATACTGAGTTCATACATTGTACATTGTAGAAATAAGAGTAGATGTAGATAGTAGAAAATAAATTGTAACAACAGCCACCGTGTGTATGTAAATAGTACCATTGGCAATCTCCAGAGTTTTCCTGGGGCAATGCTCCCAGAAATAGACCAGTTAAGACAAAGAGAATAAAAACGAGAACTCGTTTGTCTCAACGCCTCTAAATTAAATGTAGATCACAACAACAAATCTACAATGTATACATACAAGGTATGTTCGATAGATAATGAGAAAATGTCAGGAGAGACATTAAATGTGATTTAATCAATAT
>NC_134783.1:1425000-1435000 GCF_046742065.1 Oratosquilla oratoria
TTTCAGAGCCGAGAGAAATAAACTAATCTTAAGAAAGAAAATAAGGCTTGCAAAGGTTAAGGATAATAATAAGAAATTTCAGTTAGAATTTAAGAATAGATTCGAAGTGTCACCCCAGTCATCGCTGTCACTGCCCTTTGCAGTAATTCTCTAGAGTTGTTCTTGTGAAAAAATAGTTCTTAAGGCCCCATGCCTATTCTTCTCTCAAGCTTGAGGGGGGAATTAAATGAGGGTGATTTTTGATCTCTTCATTTAGCTACTTGCTCTTGTGATCTACACCCAGAGAGTCCCGTTGGAATCCCTCTACAATACGTCAAGCCACCTTCGTTCTGACGTCACTATTTCATTCATCCAATATACTTTTACTTCTCAAACAAGTGCCACTCCTTAAGGGCGTGACTTTTACCTCCCTGCACCAATAATTTTTTTCCTTCTCCACCTTTTTCTCCAATCATAGAGGCTGTTATACTGTTTCAAACAATACCACCACGTAAGCATTATGTCGCAACGGAAATGGCTTGTACGCTTACAATTTTTGCTACATCAGCGTTATTACAATTAGTCACCTCTGTTTATCAATATGCAATCTATATTACAAAACACCAGGCGACACTCTCCGTCACTCTGCAACTCAGCATTGTTTATATATACAAGGCGCGAGCAAGCGCGTGGATAACTAAGCCCTTCCTGTTGGCCGTTGTTTTTAACCTATAACATTAGCATACATCTCCACCTACCCCTCTATCTACCGGCCTCTTACACGAAGCTCTAAGAACTAACGAGGACACCGTCGAAGATATGAATTTGAATTTAGTGAGTATCATTAGGGAATCGTCAGAAAAAGTAGGAGGTACAAAAAGTATTAGAGAAAACAAATACTCCAAAGCTACAAATGACCTAATTAAAATAAGAAGGACCATACAGATTAAAAGCAGGAGAGACGAAATAGAAAGAGCAGAACTAAACAAGCTTATCAACAAAAGGCAGAGATTAGAGAAAAGAAAGAGATATATGGGGTATCGTCATAATGACGGCGTGGACCATTGGAAACTATACGGGAAGATAAAAGTATTAAAGGGAAGGCAGCAAATGATATGCTTGAAAGATAGAAATGGAAAAATCATTAAATGCAGATACAGAATGGTAGAAAGAGTAGAAGAAAGAGTCAGTAAATTTATCTGTAGACGTTAGTAAGAAATAGAATTTGTTTTAAAAAGTATGAAACGAGGAAAATCATCTGGGGAAGATGCAGGGAAAGAAATTCATATTAAGTTAGCTCAGTTGTACACCCAATGCTTACGTCAAGAAAGCGTTCCTGAATCGTGGTGGAATACTATACTGATTTTGCTTCATAAAAAAGGAGACCAGAAGGACCTTCGCAACTATCGACCGATTAGCTTGCTATCAAATGTATATGAAATATTTCCCAAGATCCTTACAAATAGACTAAGTCAAGTTTTAAATGGAAAACAACCGAGAGAACAGGCAGGCTTTAGGAGAGACAATTTGCAGGCGATAAACCAACTAATCAAGAAAACGACAGAATGCAATATACCTATCTGTTTAGCTTTTGTAGATTACGAGAAGGCATTTGACTCGATAAAACAAATAACAATGCTAAACTCGCTACGCAAGCAGGGTACAAAGAAACAGATCATAAGGATTTTAGAAAATATTTATGCGGAAGGTACCGCTATAATTCGACTGCATAAAAATACAGAAAATATCAAGATCGAGAAAGGAGTACGGCAAGGTGATACAATTTCACATAAATTATCTATAGCTTATTTGGAATATATTTTCAAAAGGTTGAGTTGGGAAGAGAAAAGTTTGAAGATTACTGGCGAATATTTGAACCACGTAAGATTTGCGGATGACATTTTTCTTATTTCAGAAAGAGGAGAAGACTTGCAAGATATGCTGAGTGATCTGAAAAAGGAGTCTCAAAGTAGGTTTACAAATGAATAAAAATAAAACCAAAGTAATGTTCAACACAAATTTCAAAGTAAAGAGATTATAATCGATGGTGAGAGCCTTGAAGAAGTTTAAAAGTATAATTGTTTAGGCCAGATGGTGAAAATAACCAAAGGTCATAATAATGAAATAAAAAGACGTATTACAATTGGTTGGAAAGTGTTTGGTAAATATTATAGAATTTGGAGAGGCACTCTACCTCTATGTTTGAAACGTAAAATTTACAATCAATGCATTCTGCCAGCAATAATCTTCGGGTGTGAGACTTGGAAACTGATGAAGGCGATAGAAACAAAGCTAAAGACTGCACAGAGGAAAATGGAGAGATAAATGATGGGAATAATACAGAGAGACCGAAAGAGAGCAAGTTGGATGAGAGAGCAGACTAGAATGAAAGATATTGTGGAGGTGGTAAAAGAGGAAATGGAGTAGGACAAGTAAGTTAGTGCGAACGACTGATGAGCGATGGAACAAGTGTGTTACTGAATGGACGCCGCGAGATAGAAAGCGTGGAAGAGGGAGACCAGACAGAAGATGGAGACACGAGATAGAGAAGTTTGCTGGAGTAACGTGGCGGAGGTTGGCGTGGTCGTGTAAATCATGGAATGCTACAAAGGAGGCCTTTCTTCAGCAGTGGACTCAGGATGGCTGATTTCGTGTATACACACACACACACATACATATATATATATATACATATATATATATATATAAATATATATCTACATATATATATATATTATATAAATATATATATATATACACATATATGGGAATATTAAGGTGGCCTAAAAAAATTCTCATTCTATGATATTACGAATAACTAAATGTAATATTGGATATACACAGGAAGAACTAATATGTATTAGGGGAAAAAGACAATTTTTCTTTAATTTCAGTACAGAAATTACATCGCTTAGAATACTAATCTTGTATCTATGTAAAAAAAAAGATGACTATTTTTCAAAGTGTGCGTACACTTAATTGGGAGAGGAAGGAAGTTGAGATAATGCGTAAATTGTACCTTCCCATCGAAGCTCATTGTGTATTGCCTTGCCTTGACTAATACGCACATAATAATCTGAAAGAGGGTCCATTTCATTGCCCTTTTCTCTCCTTTCATCAGTTGATCCCTCATGCCTCTCTTACAGAACCATCCAACTGTATTTGCAATTAAGTTTAATTCGTAAGAATTAATGTATCAAAACGTAATATTTTTTTTTTGTCCTTATGCCATGGTTTAAGACTATTTTCCAAGCGTCATGAAGTTAGGACTCATGTAATGATCAAAGTTGGGAAAGACATTCGTAACCCGGCACTGGGTTGTTTCTGTCTCCCATATTATCCAGACAATAAATAGTTTCCTTTTCAAGACGCCAATACACACTAGAAAAAAAGGTTAAATGAATCAAAAGGAACAAATGGTACAGGAAGTAATCTAGGAGAATACTAGATTACGAAATAAAAGGTTCTATTTAAATATCAACACATATACATATACCCATCTACACACACACACACACACACACACACACACACACACACACACACACACACACACACACACACACACACACACACACACACACACACACACACACACACACACATAATCTCAAGTGTCTTGCATTCAAGTTCTGTAACAGTCTCCTGAATTATTTTCTATATAATGACTTCTTCCAAAAGTGTCTTTAATGAAACTCAAATAATCTTTTTATGCACAAATTGCAATTTTCAGAAAGACAACTAGAGTTTACATCTTATGCTTTGTTATGCTTTGTCTTCTTCATATTTTCTTTTCTTTTGACTCTCAACCCAATCTCTTCTCATCACTTCTGGTAACATTTACAGTACTTTCTCTTGGCAATTATTTTTTTTCACTTCATAGATCCCACCCTCTAAGATTTTATTTTCTCCAACCACATTCCCTCCATCTTATTTTCCGTTCCTACGTCAATTTTGTCATTATTTGTCCTCTTTTACTTTCATATTTGATTACTGACGTACATTGCTTCAATTCTATCTCTCACTTTGTTAGAACAGTCTCGGATCCCTTTTGTAGCATTTTCGTTTCATATCTGGTCTTCACAAATATGGATCGCTCAGAATTCACAAGAGTTTGTTTTTCTCTACATTATATATTTTGTTCTTTTTCCTGTTTTCTTGTTCATGAGGAAAATTAATTTTCACTTTCTCTTTTGAGTTGATTGTCTTTCCTCTACCTTTCCATGTCACTTATGTATTCGCCTAACAAGTTTTACTGCTGAAGTTATGAGCATTTCTATTTGCTTTCTCGTGTTTCCCTCTTCACCCCACTTACTCGGAAATCTTAAATACACCATTCTGACATTCCCTTCTCTCTTTTGACGTTCCCTTCACGTTTGGTTTCCCTTCATGAACTTCTTGGCTAACTTCTTTCGCCCATCACGTTTCATTTCTTTTCTCTTCTGTCTCGTGGCTCTCTCATTACTTCTTTATTTTTCCTGCTTCAATTCTTCCTTCCTTTCTACCTTCATGCCCTTCCACCTTTCTTGAAGAAGTCTTTCCCTGCTATTTTTTCATTACTAATTTCCGTGTGTTTAGCAACTTTTAAAGCTGCTCTTCTCCACTCAAACGACCCTTCATCTCAGTTTTAAAAGTACGATTTGTACAACAAATAAGACAAATGACTTCATCACACGGTCAAAATTAATCGCAATATATTGTAACCCTCTTAAACCCTAATTTCTATTTTTCAATATTTCTTCCTTTTTTATATCATCTATACATCTTCTTTTATGCCAGGATTACTGTCACCTTTTCCTTTCTTCCTTCTCCTTTCCTTGCTTCTTTCTCTCCTTTTTCTTATGTCTTACTTTGTTTAGTGCCAATCTCTTTCTAGAAATACCTGCATATCTCTCTCTCTCTTCCTGTGTGCGTGTGAGCATATATATATATATATATATATATATATATATATATATATATATATATATATATATATATGTGTGTGTGTGTGTGTGTGTGTGTGTGTGTGTGTGTGTGTGTGTGTGTGTGTGTGTGTGTGTGTGTGTGTGTGTGTGTGTGTGTGTGTGTGCGATATTGAAATTATTTCAGCCCTGGGCGTAATTCGAACCCGGATCGCCGTAGAGGCAGCCAAGAACTCTAACCACTGCACCACTAGGTGTGTGTGTGTGTGTGTGTGTGTGTGTGTGTGTGTGTGTGTGTGTGTGTGTGTGTGTGTGTGTGTGTGTGTGTGTGTGTGTGTGTGTGTGTGTGTGTGTGTGTGTGTGTGCTTGTGTGCGTGCGAGCGTGTGTGTGTGTGTGTGTGTGTGTGTATTCACCTCGGATCTGCTGCAGTCTCTGTCGAGACAGCCAGACACCACCCTACGGCAGTGAGCTCAGAGCTCATTTTTTGCCGATCTCTGGGTAGGTCTGAGACCACTCACACATCACACACCGGGACAGCAAGGTCACAACTCCTTGACTAACGTCCCGTACCTACTCACTTCTAGGTGAACAGGGGTTACACGTGAAAGGAGACAAACCCAACTTATCTCCGCCCGGCCGGGGAATCGAACCCCAGTTCTCTGGCTTGTGAGGCCAGTGCTTTACCAATCCGCCACCGAGCCGTGTGTGTGTGTGTGTGTGTGTGTGTGTGTGTGTGTGTGTGTGTGTGTGTGTGTGTGTGTGTGTGTGTGTGTGTGTGTGTGTGTGTGTGTGTGTGTGTGTGTGTGTGCGTGTGTGTGTGAGATTCGCCATGGTCCTGGATCACGTGTTGGACTCGTGATCGACAGCTATTTCCATCTCGGAAGAGAGCTCATAGCTCAAATATAAGCGATCTACGGGTAATGCTGTGACCTTACAGGCACACACACACACAAAATTCCCTGCCTATGAGAGTTGGAGTAACAACACGGATCGCAGCGATATTGAAATTATTTCAGCCCTGGGCGAGATTTGAACCCGGATCGCCGTAGTGGCAGCCGAGAACTCTAACCACTGCGCCACTAGGTGTGTGTGTGTGTGTGTGTGTGTGTGTGTGTGTGTGTGTGTGTGTGTGTGTGTGTGTGTGTGTGTGTGTGTGTGATTCCCCTTGGCCTTTGGATCACGTGTTGGACTCGTGGTCGACAGCTATTTCCCTTGCGGAAGAGAGCTCAGAGCTCGTGTGACCGGTCTATGGGTAATGCTGTGACCTTACACGCCCCCCTCCCTCAACTCCCCGCCCACAAGAGTTGGAGTAATGATTCGAAGCGCAGCGATACTGAAATAATTTCAGCCCTGAGCAGGATTCGAACCCGGGCCGCTGTAGTGACATTCCGGATCTCTACCAACCCTGCCACCGAGTCGTGTCCGCGCCACCGAGTCGTGTATGTGTGTATGTGTGTGTGTGTGTGTGTGTGTGTGTGTGTGTGTGTGTGTGTGTGTGTGTGTGTGTGTGTGTGTGTGTGTGTGTGTGTGTGTGTGTGTGTGTGTGTGTGTGTGTGTGTGTGTGTGAGTTTACCTAGTTGTATTATACGGGAAGGGAGCTATGCTCGTGGTGACCCGTCTTTGTATCTCTCAGCATCAAGTTTTTTCTTAAAATCTTGAATAGTGTTTGCACGCACTGTTTCTTTGTCTAATTTGTTCCAAGTATCTATCACTCTGTGTGGGAAGCTATTTTTTTCAGATCTCTCCTGTAATTATATATTTTTTGTTTCTTTTCGTGTCCTCTTGTTTTTCCATTGTCCCATTTCAATATCTAAGTCTTCTCTTTCCATTCTTTGTTCCAGAGTTGGTAATTCTAATTTGGAGTCTATGTTCATATGTCATTTTGGAAAGAGTTGGTGCCAGTTTTTGGTACTGGGTGCCCATAGTGTTGCTGCGTACTCGAATTTTGGTCTTATTAGTGTAGTTTTTTTGTTTTGTTTGTTTTTTTATCATTTCCGCGTCCAAATAAGCAAATGCCACTTTTATTGACCTCAAAAAATTATAGGTTTCTCCGACTATTTTATTAATATGCTTATCCAGTGTCATGTCTTTGCTGATTATCACTCCAAGGTCTTTTTCCGAGTTTACTTTTTTGACCACTTCTTCACCAATTTTATAATCTCTCGATATTCTGTATTTACTTTTTCCAAATTCCATTATGCTATATTTCTTGATATTGAATTTTACCACCCACTTTTTAGTCCATTTCCCGATCTTGTCCAAGTCTTGTTGTAATGAGTTGCAATCCACCTCTGTTTTTACTTTCTTTAGTATTTTTGCGTCGTCTGCAAAGAAATTCATATAACACTCTACTCCTTCGTCCATGTCATTTATGTATATAGCAAACGTGATCGGGACCAGTACTGATCCGTGCGGGACACCACTTATCAATTCTTTCCATTTTTAGAATTTGTCTCTAATGGGCGGGGGGATGGGAGGTGAGGTAGTATGTGTGAGCAAAATTTGAGGCAGCCCGAAGGGATTTCTCCCCGTCTTCCCCTTTTATGCATGGGGGGACGGAGAGGGGGGTCGCCGATTTAATGAAGCGGCCTTGCTGTGGATGTGCTGTGTCTTGCGACACTGCTTCTGACCCAGGGCAGTGGACAAGGGGCATGGATGACCCGTCATCCAGGAGGTGCTAAGATAAGAGGGAAGGTAGAGGGGTGTGGAGTGTATTCAGGGATGGAATGGGTGGAAATGATTTTATGCCTTTCCCTTTTTGGCTACCTCCCTTGTAAGAGGGAAAAAGCCTTGGTATATGTATGTATGTCTCTAATTACTACTCTCATTTTCCTCCCAGTCAGGACGTCTTTCATCCATTCCAATAATTTTCCTCTGATGCTATTGATTCTATCTTCCTTATTAGTTTATTGTGTGGTACCTTATCAAATGCCTTTTTGTAGGTCCAGAAAGGCATAGTCTGCCCAACTATCTCTCTTTTGTATTATGTCTATTAATTTTGAGTAGAAGCACATCAAGTTTGTTGTACATGATCTTCCTTGTCTGAATCCGAATTGATTTGGATTCAGTATAGTTTTTTTCTTCCAAATGTTTAACCCATCTATTTTTGACGACGTTTTCGCGAATTCTTGTTACTGTGCTTGTCAGGGAGACCGATCTGTAATTTAATGAGTCTTCCTTGTTTCCTCCCTTATAAATTGGTATAATGTTTGCCTTCTTCCAGTCCTGTGGCACTTTTCCTTCTTTAAGTGAGAATTTAATTATATTGCATATTTTGTCTGTTAATTCTTCCATGCATTCTTTCAGTATCCAACTTGCAATTCCGTCTGGACCATGTGATTTTCTGACGTCAAGGGTTTGATTCGGTCGCTGATTTCCTTTTGTGTTGCAATTATTTCTTTCATTGAGGGGGATCTCTCTCTCTATTTCTTCACAGTTAGGTAAGTTTTCTATTGTGAATACTGATTTGAAGTGGTTGTTCATAATTTCAGCCATTTCCAGATCTTCTGTATATTCATGTTTACCTTGGTGCAACTTTTATATTTCTTGTTTGTTCTTCAGTTTGCCATTTACATACCTGTAAAATAGTTTGGGTTCTTCCTTGCATTCTTCTATTATTTGTTTTCATAGGTTCTCTTTTCATCTCTACTTATTTTTACATACTCATTTCTTAGTTTGATGTACATTTGCCATTTGCTTGTTTTCTTGTCTCTTTTCCATTTCTTCCAAGCTTTGTCTCTTTTATCCTTAGCCTCAATACACCTTTTGTTGCACCATCTTTTTATGTATATTTTTTCATTTTTTGTTTTGGTACGTGTTTATTCACTCCCTCATTGTAAATTTCTTTGAGTATACTCCATTTCTCTTCCATCCCTGTTTCTTCATTTAGGAATTTTTCCCAGTTCGCGTTGCGAATTTTTTTTTTAGTTTCTCAAAATATGTATTGCTGTACATTAGTCTTCCTATCCTATGTTTATCATTTTTGCTTTGATCCATTTGCTCTTTCAATTCAAATTCTATTAGTACATGGTCACTTTCCTATCGGAGTTTTTTAATAAATTTTATCGACATTTTCAGACTCTATCATAAGTATTAAATCCAGCCTTGATGGTTCTTCACTACCTCTGTATCTGGTATTTTCCCTTATCCACTGAGTCATTGTGTATTCGATGGTCATTGTGTATTCGATGGTCATTGTGTATTCGCTGTCATTTCCTCCCAAAATATTTCTTTTGAATTAAAGTCACCCATAATTACTGCATTTCCTCTGTTCTTCAGTATATTAGTTAATTCATATTTTGCATCTTCTGATATTTTGGAATGATCACTTTCTGTCCAGGACTGTGTTTTGGGAGGCACATATAACACTACAAATTTTCTACTCTTCATATGATTGCTTTCAACTTGCATCATAATTGATTCTACATGATTTTTTCCTTCAGTTACTTTTGTTACATTGAAATATTTATTAGTCAAAATTAATTCCCCGCCACCCTGTTTATCCTTTCTGTTCTTTGTCCAGCAGTTGTGTAAACCTTGTCCCACAGTGTTGGGTGGTGGATTATACTTTAATTTAGTTTCCACTATTCCCATTATGTCTTGCTTTTCTAAGGCCAAGTAATCATTTAATTCATTCATTCCTAAAGTTATTCAATCTATATTGGTATAAGCTATTTTCAATTTCCTTTCTCCTCGTCTTTTTCTGTTTTTGTTTCCTCTTCCCTTATATACAATTTTCTTAGCCTTAGGTTCACCACTCTCTCTCTCTCTCTCTCTCTCTCTCTCTCTCTCTCTCTCTCTCTCTCTCTCTCTCTCTCTCTCTCTCTCTCAAATATATATATATATATATATATATATATATATATACAGTATATATATATTATATAATATATATATATACATATATATATATCATATAAATATATATGTATATATATATTATATATAATATATATATATATATATATATACATATATATATATATATATATATATATATATATATATATATATAAAATTGAAGGTAAAAGAAGTTGACGAGGAGAAATGGGAGAATTTTACGCCTTAACGTTTCGACCCGCAGGGTCTTGATCACAAAGCTAACAACTCAAACGTA
>NC_134783.1:1450000-1452500 GCF_046742065.1 Oratosquilla oratoria
GCTGAAATACACTGCTTGGATGATTTGAGGTCGTTACTGATAATTACGCCGAGATCTTTTTCACTATCCACTTTTGTTAACGAATTTCCAAATAACTTGTAATCGTACTTACTGTTATTTTTACCTATGTGCATTACCTTGCATTTACTTGTGTTAAATTTCATTAGCCACTTTTCAGACCATTGCTGTAATTTATCTAAATCTTCTTGAATATCTAATTGGTTTGAGTGATAATTTGCCACTCCGCACAGTTTTGTATCATCAGCAAATTTGGAAACAGTAGATTTTAGTCCATGGTCTATATCATTTATATATACTATGAATAGAAGTGGCCCAAGAACGGAACCCTGAGGAACTCCACTTGCAACACTTTTCCATCCAGAAGTTTTTCCATTTAAAACAACTCTCTGTTTTCGACCTTTCAACCAATTACTAGTCCAACCTAATAGGCTACCACTTATTCCATGCAAAGCTAATTTAGTAAGTAGTCTTTCGTGTGGGACGGTATCAAAAGCTTTTGCAAAGTCTAGATATATTAAATCTATATTGTTTCTTTTGTCATAATTCGAGACAACTGTGTTGTAGAATTCGAGTAAGTTAGTCACGCAAGAACGTTTCCGTCTGAAACCATGTTGGCTATCATTTATCAAACGGTTACTTTCTAAATGATATTCGATAGCATCTCTGATGATAGTTTCCATTATTTTTCCTACGATCGAAGTCAAACTAATAGGCCTATAGTTATTTGGTTTCTTTTTGTCACCTTTTTTGAATATGGGAGTAACGTTAGCTAGCTTCCATTCTCTTGGGACATCTCCGGATATGATGGATTTCTTGAAAATAATTTCTAATGGAACAACAATCTCATTTTTCATTTCCTTTAAGATTCTTGAGTAAGTTTACCCCAGACTTTTCACAGGTTTCAGTTTGGAATTCACTTTGAGGTGTTTCGTTTACGAATACCGAGCTAAAATAATTGTTTAAGAGATTACACATTCCTTCATTTGAATATTCAAGTTGACCGTCAGCAGATAATAGTGGACCAATGTGATTCCTAACAACCTTTTTATCTCTAATGTAACTATAGAATTCTTTGGGATTCTCTTTGGATTTCTCAGCGATGTTCATTTCGTATTGTCGTTTTCTTTTTCTTATTGTCTTTTTTAAATCTCTCTGTATTGATACATAACTTTCATAGTCATTAGATGCACCCGAGCATTTATATTTCTTATAAGCCTGTCTCTTTTTAGCAATACTTTTTTCAGTTTCTTTGTCGAGCCACTTTGGGCGAGCCTGATTTGGGGGACGTCTGTCCTTAAAAGGAATGTAAGTTTGAATCATCTTAGTGAGCGTATTTTGAAATATTTCCCACATCTGATCTACAGGCCTTTCGTTTAATTTTTCCTCCCAATCTGTAAGCTGAAGCTCCTGACGTAGTTCTATGAACTGAGCTTTACTGAATTCGGGTATTTTAGAAGCACAAGTATCTATTCTAAAATTGTTTAGGAGTTTGAATCTGACTAAGTTGTGATCGCTATTTGCAACAGATTCACCGACTTCTACATCAGTTGCCATGCTTTCGCGGCTAGTGATCAATAGATCGAGTAAGTTTCCATATCTTGTGGGCTCTTTTACATGCTGAATTAAGTAATTGTCACCAAGAAATTCAATCAAGCGACTACCTATATGGCCATGTTCAAGGGTCATCCAATCAATGTCAGTAAAATTGAAATCACCCATTATCAATAAATCCCGGTTGCAGAAACTAGACAGTTCTTGAAATAACAGTTTGTCGTCTGCTAATGATAATGTCTTTGGCCTATATATTACACCTATATTCATTTTTTGTCCATTTGTTTGGGTTAACTCAACCC
Source organism: Oratosquilla oratoria (assembly GCF_046742065.1). NCBI lineage: Eukaryota > Metazoa > Arthropoda > Malacostraca > Stomatopoda > Squillidae > Oratosquilla > Oratosquilla oratoria. The sequence continues at coordinate 1,451,875 of NC_134783.1, forward strand.
ACAAACTGTCATATGCATCCTGTTTCACTTTCTCTAAAACACAAGCATGAACATTGTTTTTAACGTACAATAGAACACCCCCACCTTTCTTGTGGTTTCTATCCTGATGAAAGTGTTTAAATCCCGCAATATTAAATTCAGCTTCGAACTCTGTACCATTTAACCATGTCTCATGATATTATGTTACATGCATGTTTGTGTCATTGTGTGTCTGCGATTGTTTCATATATGATGGCGAGTGCTGTGTGAGTTCCTTTGCCAGGTGTGAATCCATGTTGGTTTGGGTTTAGCATATCGTGTTTGTGTAAGTGTGCCATAAGTCTGTTTGTGATCAGTCTTTCGTATATTTTTCCAGGTGTTTCTAGTAGTGATATGGGTCTGTAGTTTTGTATTTGAGTGGTGTCTTTGTTTTGTTTTGATATGAATGTAATGATTGAGTTTTTGAATTTTTTGTGGAAAGTATCCTAGGCTGAGTGTTTCGTTGTAAATGTCTGTGAGTAATCATATTGTTGTTTTTGGTAAGTGTGCGAGTATTTGTTTCGTAATGCCTGATTGTCCTGGAGCTTTGTTTTTGGTGTGTTTGATTATGTTTTTTACGTCTTTTAGTTGTATGGGTCCTCCGATGT
>NC_134783.1:1462500-1465000 GCF_046742065.1 Oratosquilla oratoria
TTGTAATCGTACTTACTGTTATTTTTACCTATGTGCATTACCTTGCATTTACTTGTGTTAAATTTCATTAGCCACTTTTCAGACCATTGCTGTAATTTATCTAAATCTTCTTGAATATCTTATTGGTTTGAGTGATCATTTGCCACTCCGCACAGTTTTGTATCATCAGCAAATTTGGAAACAGTAGATTTTAGTCCATGGTCTATATCATTTATATATACTATGAATAGAAGTGGCCCAAGAACGGAACCCTGAGGAACTCCACTTGTAACATTTTTCCACCTAGAAGTTTTTCCATTTAAAACAACTCTCTGTTTGCGACCATTCAACCAATTACTAGTCCAACTTAATAGGCTACCACTTATTCCGTGTAAAGCTAATTTAGTAAGTAGTCTTTCGTGTGGGACGGTATCAAAAGCTTTTGCAGAGTCTAGATATATTAAATCTATATTGTTTCTTTTGTCATAATTCGAGATTACTGTGTTGTAGAATTCGAGTAAGTTAGTCACGCAAGAACGTTTCCGTCTGAAACCATGCTGGCTATCATTTATCAAACGGTTACTTTCTAAATGATGTTTGATAGCATCTCTGATGATAGTTTCCATTATTTTTCCTACGATTGAAGTCAAACTTATAGGCCTATAGTTATTTGGTTTCTTTTTGTCAACTTTTTTGAATATGGGAGTAACGTTAGCTAGCTTCCATTCTCTATTCCCCCACTCACCATCTCTCTCTCTCTTTCTCAGTCTTCCCTCATCTCCCACTTTCTCATTTAACAAATGTTTGTGTGGACATCTAAAATTACTATTTCAACGGGCGCCAAATGAGATACCAAACAATAAAATTGATAAATAAAAAATTCTCAAACGTCATCTATACTTGCGCCCACCGGTGAACAACGTATATAGCGGGCTTTATAGACGCTGGTTAGGCTTGGCGAGGTTTATTTTTAGAAATGAGGTGATAGCATCCATAGTACATAGATGTATTAGTTATCTTTATCAGCAATAATACAGTTAGTTCTGTTCACGTAGATGTTATTCAATGTTTAGTTTTCGTAGCTGTGGTTTTTATGTGATATATTATCGTCGAACTTGGAAGGGTAATATTTTTTTATTCTAGGCTAAGAAAATTGTCTAGATATTATACTCAGATTTGTATTTATTTCATCGCTTATTCATTTACTCACCAATCTTTATTTTAAACATGCTGAACAATTTAATTATATGCATTTAATGTATCATACATGTAACAACATAGCTTAATTTTACATTATATTTACTGAACAAGGTGAATTGTAATTTTGCATTACAAATGACTGACTTTCAATAGCAAGTCCAACCATCACGGGCTTCAATTATCTGGGGATACTACTCAGATGTGACAGTTATAAGATCAGGCGATTGTACGTGTGTAATGAAATCTTTCAATCTTTATTGAAGCTCCAGGATTTAAAACAGTATGTCCTTACTGCTTCTACGCGTTGACTTCAGCGGGATTCGAAATCCCATCTTAGTTTTTTGTCCAAACGAGCTGCTCATATGTGTGTGTGGTCGTGTGCGTGTGTGTGTGTGTGTGTGCGTGTGTGTGTGTGTGTGTGTGTGTGTGTGTGTGTGTGTGTGTGTGTGTGTGTGTGTGTGTGTGTGTGTGTGTGTGTGTGTGTGTGTGTGTGTGTGTGTGTGTGTGTGTGTGTGTGTGTACTGTATATATATAGGAAGCTCGCTGGCTGAGCGGGTTAGGGCGTCGATACTTGCGGCGAAGGTCGATTGGATGGCGGTTCGAACCCTGCCATTGGAGAAGTTGAACCAAGGGCATAGTTCATTAAATTCCAAGATACAAAGTCCTCTGTGAAGGGCACCGTCCTAGCCTTCCTATAGGGTGGATTTTCTGACGTTAAACCACATCATCATCATCATCATCATCATCATCATCACCATCATCATCATCATCATCATCATCATCATCACCATCACCATCACCATCACCATCACCATCACCATCACCATCACCATCATCATCATCATCATCATCATCATCATCATCATCATCATCATCATCATCATCATCATCATCATCATCATCATCATCACCATCACCATCACCATCATCATCATCATCATCATCATCATCATCATCATCATCATCATCATCATCATCATCATCATCATCATCATCATCATCATCATCATCATCATCATCATCATCATCATCATCATCATCATCATCATCATCATAATCATCATCATCATCATTACCCATAGATCGGTCATGTACGAGCTCTGAGCTCTCTCCCGAGAGAGTAAAAGCTGTCGATGACGAGTCCAACACTTCTTCCAAGACCATGGTGAATCAAGGTGATCGATGACGACAGTGCTCCAGTAAGGTGATATGGGATGATTGAAGCTGGGTGGTGATGATTGTAGCTGGGATGATTGAAACTGGGTGGTGATGATTGTAGCTGGTGCCAGCAGAGTTGACTGTGAAACCTAATTTTTTACCC
>NC_134783.1:1477500-1490000 GCF_046742065.1 Oratosquilla oratoria
AGTTTAGGCATAAGTTAATTTAACTAAGTTGGATGGAAAGCGAATGATAATGAGATCGGAACCTGGGCAGAGTTGATAATGGGTAGGCTGCAGTGTGCATCATAAAGGCATCAGGTCATTCGTTTGGTATACAGTTAATGGCTAGAATGTGCGGGTTTGGGCCTAGTATCTGATGTTGCTAACCTGGGAATCAGTCTCTGCGTTGGCAGGAACTATTTGCGGCGTGGGTGGGAGGATGCACACAGTATATACATATACATATACATATACATATACATATACATATACATATACATATACATATACATATACATATACATATACATATACATATACATATACATATACATATACATATACATATACATATACATATACATATATATATACATATACATATACATATACATATACATTTACATATACATATACATATACACATACATACACACATACATATACATATACATATACATATACATATACATATACATATACATATACATATACATATACATATACATATACATATACATATACATATACATATACATATACATATACATATATATTTATTTATTTATCTGTCTATCTATTTATCTATCTATCTATATATATATAGATATATATAGATAGAACAAAAAAGAAAGAAAGAATAGGACTAATTAAAAACGAAGAAAATGTCATGATAGAATCGGAAGAAAAAGTGAATGAGGAGTTTAACAATTATTTTCTATCGGTGTTTACTAATGAGAGTACCTGACTGCGATCTGATTTTCAGAGGGGATGAAGGAAGTAGTCTATCTAATATCAGTATTAGTAAAGAAGAAGTCGTCAAGCAGATTGACAGACTTAAAGCTACAAAATCTCCGGGTCCAGACGAAATTTTTCCAAGAATGCTTAAGGAGTGTAAATTTGAAATCTGCGACCAGTTAACTGAAATATTCAATAAATCGGTAGACACTGGTTTTGTTCCAACTGCTTGGAGGCAGGCAAACGTTGTTCCTGTTTTTAAGAAGGGAGATAGATCGTCTATATGCAACTACAGGCCAATCAGTTTGACATCGGTTATAGGAAAAATGCTTGAATCAATAATAGTAAATAGACTCAGAGAACACATCGAAGGGCATAATTTAATTCGTGATTCACAGCATGGTTTCTCCAAGGGTAAGTCATGTGTGACTAATCTTCTATCCTTTTACACTAAAGTATATAAGGCGTCAGATAACAATGAAAATTACGATGTTATTTACCTTGACTTTAGCAAAGCGTTCGACAAGGTACCACACCGGAGACTACTAAATCAAATCAAAGCCCATGGCATAGGAGGAAAAGTGTTAGAATGGATTAGAGCTTGGATTAGTAACAGAAAACAGCGGGTCACCATAAATGGAATAAAATCTAGGTGGGGCAATGTTACTAGCGGGGTCCCCCAGGGCTCGGTTTTGGGTCCCTTATTGTTCATTATGTACATAAACGACTTGGACGATGAGGATAAATAGTGATGTTAGTAAGTTTGTGGACGACACTAAAATAGGACGCCTAATTAGGTCAGGAGACAACGCAGAGATTCTACAGGATGATCTTAATAAATTGTTAACATGGTCGGTGAAATGGCAAATGAACTTCAATATCTCTAAGTGTAGCGTGTTAAACGTAGGGCTACACAACCCCAAAAATAGATACAACTTAGATAACACGTTTATAGAAAAATCTGAGTGCGAGAGGGACTTGGGTGTTCTGGTGAGTCCGGACCTCAAAACCAGGAAGCAGTGCATTGGCGCCAGAAATAAAGCTAACAGTGCATTAGGCTTCATTGCTAGGACGGTAACGAATAGAAGTGCAGAGGTAATTATCAAACTCTATCTAGCGATAGTTAGACCCATCCTTGACTATGCGGTACAGTTTTGGTCTCCGTCCTACAAAATGGACATAAATTCACTAGAATCAGTACAGAGAAGAATGACCAAAATGATACAGGGACTCGGAAATTTGCCTTACGAAGAGAGGTTTAGGCACCTAAATATACACTCTCTGGAAAGACGTAGAGTGCGGGGTGATCTAATAGAAGTGTTCAAGTGGATCAAAGGTTATAACAAGGGTGAAGCAAACAAGGTCATCATAACAAAACAACAGGGCAGGACTCGCAGTAATGGGTATAAACTGGAAAAATATAGATTTAAGAAGGAAATAGGCAAGAATTAGTTTACTAATAGGGTGGTCGATGAAAGGAATAAACTTAGTAACCATGTAGTAAGCGCTGAAACTATCAGTTGTTTTAAGAAACGATTAGACAACTTTATGGATGGGGATGACAGTTGGTGATGGATACGGAGCTGCCTAGTGTAGGCCTTATGGTCTCTTGCAGTCTCCTTTATTCTTATGTTCTTATACATATATATATATATATATATATATATATATATATTATATATATATATATATATACATATATACTAGCCAAATTACCCGCGGGTTGCTGCAGGCAAATGCTGATTATTTCAATTCTGATAGAATTTGGGGAGAAAAGCTACACGTATCAATATAACTCAATGGAAAATATAACGCACGAAAAATGTAAAAATAGTATTTCTTTAATGAGTCAATTCAAAATTACATTATAATTTCTTTTTCTTTTTCTTGTTGCTGCGGGCAAATGCTGATTGTTTTAATTTTGATAGAATTTGTGGAGAAAAGTTATATGTATCAATATAACTCAATGGAAAATGTAACGCATGAAAAATGTGAAAACAGAATTTTTTAAATGTATCAATTCAAAATTATTATTATTATTATTATTATTACTATTTTGGCTTGTAAAATAATTTTGCAAAAATAGCAAATCAAAAGTTGATCATTTTCTTTTTTGTTTATGACGGTATTTGTAAAATAGCAATTCAATGTTTAATTGTTCGTGAATAATCCCTAACCTAACCATACCATACCTAACTTTAACCCTTAACCCTAACCAAATTTTTTTTTAATTGAAATATAGCTTTAAACACTTCCCCTCCCTGATGTTCACCCCCCCCTACCAGAAGGTTGGGGAACCCCAGCTTGAAAATACATGCATACACAAACACAAGTATCTTGTGCGCATTCTTTTGCGTGCGTGTGTGAGTGTGTGTGTGGATTGACAATAAATGCCCACAGCTAAAAGGTGAAGAAATGTATCTGCTTTATTCATCTTCAGAAAATATATAGTTATAGGGGTTTATTTGGAAAAACCTAGGAAGAGTTTATAAACAATAGATTTCCGCCGCACTAAAATTAAATGAAAATAAGCAATATTTCAACATTTGGTAAAATTGTACAATCATTTTACATTTGAATATTTTTTTCTTACAAAAGCTATCATGGTTTGTGGCAACATTAATTTCACAAATATAAATAATATTTATGAACACATGCAATGCTTTGTTTAATTATATTGATTCTTTTGTTACAAAAATGATAACTTAAGGAGAGACTACAGTAGTGGCGTGTTCCCTCACCATAAACTACCTAACTTTAACCCTTAACCCTAACCAATTGTTTTTTTAATTAAATGTAGCTTTAAATACTCCCCCTCCCAGGTGTGCACCCCCCTCCCAAAATTGGGAAACCCTAGTTTAAAAATACATGCATACACAAACACAAATATCATGTGTACACATTTTTTGTGTGCTTGTGTATGTGCGTGTGTGTGTGTGTGTGTGTGTGTGTGTGTGTGTGTGTGTGTGTGTGTGTGTGTGTGTGTGTGTGTGTGTGTGTGTGTGTGTGTGTGTGTGTGTGTGTGTGTGTGTGTGTGTGTGTGTGTGTGTGCATTCTCACAGTTATTCAACATTTTTCATAAGGTTTTCCAGAGTTCCTATTAATCGTCTTACATTAGGGAGATTAGCAGATATCAAATCACCTACGGTAGTCATGTGATATATTTTGACGTTTCATCCACATATTTTTACAAAGACAATATCATATAAAACGTAGGTGTAGTGGGCGTGTATAAAATATATTATGTTTATAATATTATATAATGTATTGTAATTGTAACACTATGTAAATATGTACAAGTATGTATCACTCTACTGAACCATCTAGCGAGTCTCTTCTAACGGATTGATATTCCCACACGATTGAGCATACCCACGCTATTTGAAGGCAGTACTGTTTCAGTTTGGTTGAAGGAACACGCTCTGTATTATGCCATAGTTTTATATAAATAATAATTGTATCAACGTGTTATAACTTTCATTAACCCACCATTATATGGGGTACTTACAATATGAAATGTGTACCCTTGCCATATTTTGAGGAGTTTATACAATAATGTTGACCTCACCGGCTGGTCGCACGCTGAGGTTTTGGGTGGTGTTTGAAGATGTGGGAGTCGGGGGTAATGACCTCCTCGCGTTAAGGCGTAGCGCGGAGTTAAAGAGACTTACTGTTTATGTCAGGTCAGCTTGTATGTTAATTGATGGGGAATTCTCTCGAATTAATAATGTTTCCAACATTTGCAATCTCCGCAGGTCCCCACAGCTATCAGTTATTTTGGTGTTACTTATTAACTCTTCTCTAACGATATTATTATGGTCTTGTTTCATATGTTGCTTTATTGCATCATTCTGTATATGTAAAGATATCCTTCTACTTAAAAAAATCTAGTATGACATATGTCGAATACGCCAATTTCTCCTCCGGACATTTATACTCCATACGTTTCTTCTCCAGAACATTTCTCCTCCAAAGTATGGACAATTCTCCTCCAGTAGTGAAAACCAAAAATTCCACACTTTGTACTTTTAAACCGAATGAATTGTTGGTAGTTGATATTATTTCAGATGGCTTCAATGTGCGATTTTTCTTAGAGTATTAATTTCAATCTACTTCATGCTAAAGTAAAAAATGCTACTCCATATAGATCTCTCATGCAAGAATAATCCCTAAGAAAAAATAATCAAGAAAGATATCTAATTTGTTTATTTTTATATACAAAAATAAAATTATATAATTTCTAAAGATTTACATTTGTACCACCAAATAGCACGTACGTAGCCATAATAAAATACAATTATTTTAGATAGTTATGTGCTGCTTGCAACAAATGATATACATAAATTATAAACATGAATAATACATACATATACCAAGGGCTTTTCCCCCTTAAAGAGGAGGTAGCCATAGTCAAAGGCATAAGTCCACTCCCACCCATTTCATCCCCACACAATCCACTTTCATTTACCATCCCTCCCTCCCCATTTTCTTGGCTCCTCCCTGATAACGAGTCATCCCTGCATGTCACCCACTGCCCTGGTCAGAAGAAATGTAGCAAGACACAGCACATCCACAGCAAGGTCGCTTCATTTAATCGGCGACCCCCCTTTCCATTCCCTCATGCAGAAAAAGAGACGGGGAGAAATCCTTTCGGACTGCGTCAGAATATAATTCGTACATACTCTCTAAACCCCCCATCCCTCACTACTCCCTTCTATGCATGACAGCATCATCCATACACAACAATTCTCTACTCACCCTTATCTTCTGTCTTCTCCTTTCCTTAATCAACGGACATCTCCCTATTTCCAACACTCCTGTTACCCCATTCATCCATCTCATCCTCATGTTCACTCCTTCCACCTCTGCCTTCCACACCTCTTTTACTAACCTTTCTTCACTCATTCTTTCAGTGTGTCCGAACCATCCCAATAATCTTGCATCAACCCTATCTCCCAACTCCCTTTCCATTCCCGCTCTCTTCCTCACCTCCTTATTTCTCTATCCAGCCTAGTAACCCCTACCACGTTTCTCAGGCATTCCATCTCAAACACATTTAAACTCTTCCTCTCTTATTTTCCATGTTTCTGCCTCATACAATCACCTCTTCATACAATCTCCTCTTAGCATCCATTCCCAAATGTCTATTTCTTATTACATTTTTTAATCCAAGGCATTTGATTGCTTTTCTCAATCAACATTCTACCTCCACCTCCACCACTCTCTTTCACCCTACATTCGCCCCAAATATTTAAAGCTATTCACTCTTTCCCTTAATACTCACTTCCAATTTGCTGCCACCCTCTCCCCTTGCACATCTCATCACCTTACTTTTACCTAAATTTATCTTTAACTTCCTTCTTTCGCACATCTTCTGAAACTCCGTTACTAACTTCCTTAATCCCTCCTCTGAGCCTGCCGCGAGCGCAGTGTCGTTAGCAAACAACAAATGGCTTATCTCCCATTTTCTCCATTTTCTTTAACCATTTCCAATCCCCGGCCCATTACCCTTGCGTTTACCTCTCGCACTACCCCATATATGTATCAGTTGAACAGCCATGGCGACAAGACACATTCCTTGTTAAGCCCTGCCTTTATCTTAAACACCTCGGTCTATCCATTTCTAATTCTAACACAAACTCTACTACTCATGTAAAAACTCTTGACTGATCTTAACAGCTTTTCTCCTATTCCATATATCTGCAATACCTCCAAAAGTGACTTCCTGTCTACCTCGACATAATCCTTTTCCAAATCCATAGAAGTAAAAAAAATATATATATCTTTACCCTTTCTCACATATCTGTCTTACCACGAAAATCTGATCCACGCAACCCCTACCTTTCCTAAACATACACTGTTCTTCACCAATTACTCCCTCTGTTCCCCCCTAACCCTCTCAGTCATAGATAATAACATGCATAGATTAGACCATATATATCACCAAATAGCATAGGTTTAGGTATCATAAGACAAGAATATTGCAGCAAAAGATTTACATAAATTATGAATATAATTAATACCATACATAGATAAGTCCATACACAACAACGAAGACCTTTTATATTCTCAGATTTTAAAGTTTTATTTATCCTCATTTTTTTTTTTTTAGGTTATTTTTATTTTTATTTTGGGAAAAAGAATTATTAGTGTTTTGAAACTGTAACGTAAAATGTTCGTTTACTAATAATGTAAATCTAAAATTTCTACGGCAGGGAAATGTCCCCGTCCCCATGACGGAAGAGAAATGTCCCCATGATGGAGGAGAAATGTCCCTAACAAGAAATAACAGAGTAGAAAGGTATGGAGGAGAAATGTCTGGAGGAGTAATGTCCCGGATCCGACCTTCTATGTATTAAAGTGGGGCGCGCAGTCCTCGGTATGACAATGTAATTGATACATTACATTTGTCCAAGAAATAGTCTTAGTGGGGCTATATGATTTGTTTTTAGTCACTAAGGAGCAGGATTTAGACCTATTCTAATAGCAAAGTAACCTTATTTCTCCCCTCTCATTAATTGTTTTGCAGTTCTTTTTAATTATATCTCTTAATATCTTTTCATTTTTTTATGTCTGTATAGGTGTTCCGATAATAGACATTCAAATAAGTAGACTTAAGGAAACTTTCTTTACAAAAGAACTTATCCCTCTTCCTTTTTGTGATGTGGTCAAAATCATTATTAGAGTATCCATTAACATCTATGTATCTACAGTACAGTTGTTGGTTAACCTCATCCTGAAAGTTATCACGTTCTACTACTGACATAAAGGCATGGCCGAAGAGGATCCCTAAGGGTAATCCCATCGCGACTGTCATGTTAGACAAATACATTTCCTTCAGGATATCTCAAAGGGGGCCTCTGTCGTGCACATTACCATCATTTCTTATAAGATTATTCTTGGGATAGGAGGTGGTGTGAGGTCAGGGTTATAGACATAGTTCAAAATTATGTTAATTGCCCTAACTGTTGGAATGTTAGTGAACAAATTAGTAGCATCCAACAAGGCCATAAACCTGTTAGGTTTACTCACTTTATGTCTATGAATTCATCCATTGAATGAAGGGTGTAGGTGTTAGGTACACAGGGAGAAATTGTACTAAGAAATTTTTAGCAACATTATAAGAAGGGATAGGAAATTGGAAAATAACAGGTCTAAGTGGGTTACCTACTTTATGATTTTTTATATTTCCGTTGAAGTATCCAGGGGAGTAGTCTCAAATTAGCGGGTTAAACATAATTAAACCCATCATAGCATTCACTCCGGAGAGGAGTTTATTTAATTTCTTTTTCAATGTTTTGACTTGATTACGTGAAATTCTTTTGATTTTAGACTGATCTTGTAAGATTCCCCTACATTTTTGGAAATAATATTCTCTATCTAGGGATACATAGCACGATTATTTGTCCCGCTTTTCTGATGATCAATTTCTTGTTCTCGCGTAACAATCTTGCGACTTCCTTCAGTTTAGGGGAGAGCAATTGTTTCTAGTTAAGATGGCAAAATTTCGTGCTTTCATCTTGTAACTCATCTTGTAAGTCTGGGTTGATGTAAATTTGTCCTCTTTCCTTCAGCTTTCCAAGATCTTATAGTATAACCAGTTCCATCCTTTTGTTTACTTGCTTAAAGGGAGGCATGAGAGCACAGTTAATTCCCACGTTTAAGCATTCCCTTTGGTCATCGGACAATTCTTCACTGGAGAGATTGATATAGCTATCTGAAGGGTTAGAGATAGCCAATGTACCACCGTAGACTTTAGAGGGTTTCTTTGAAATTCTAGTCCTGCCCACCTGGAAGTGATTATCTACAGCTTTGTCTAGCTCAACTAATGTTGGACATTTTAACTCACCTTCCACGTTAAGCTCTTGATACTGGATGCTGGCTTTGTTGAGTTTGTCCTGTAATCTTGTTACCTAGGTTTTCTTGCTTAAGATCGAGGTTACAAGAAAATTCAGGCTTAGCATTCACAAGAGAGATGAATAGTAATGGTAAACTTCATTTTTAGATGTACTTGTAAATTCTAATTCAGGTGAATTTATTACTAATGTATACCGCAAACCTACAAACGCGGATAAACGTATGAATGATCAAGACAATTGTTCAGAATAATAAAATCAGGGAGTGATTAGGAGTTATGTTAACAGGATTTTTATGGTATGCTCGTCTAGGTAAACCCTACACGATGAATTAAAATGCATTCATCAGATTTATAAATTAAATAAATGAAAATCAAACAGACAAATGATAACAAAACAAAAACAAATAATATAAAATAAATTGTAATCATTACAGCATCTTGCTTAGGTGTTTATCTAAATGATTCTTAAAACTTCGAACTGAACTACATTGCACTACCTGTGCAGGAAGTTTATTCCATTCATTAACTACATGATTGGCAAATTTGTTTCTACCTACTTCCAAATTGAATCTATTTCCGGACAGTTTGAGACCATTGTTTCTTGTCTGATTCTCATTCAATGTGAAAGTTTTGTCACTTTTGATGTTGTCAATTCCCTTTAGAATCTTAAAGACCTGTATCAAGTCACCTCTGAGTCTACGCTTTTTTAGGGAATACAGATTAATATGTTTTAGTCGATTTTCGTATGATTTATTTTTGATATTTGGAATCAGTTTTGTGGCTCGCCGTTGTACTTTTTCCAGTTTGTCAATGTCTTTAATGAGATTCGGTAACCATACGGAAACAGCATATTCCAAATGTGGACGAACTAACGATTTATATAGCTTGTTAATGAGTGATGGTCTTTTGAAATCAAAAGATCGCGCAATCAGTCCCAGAATCCTATTTGCTTTCTCAGAGGCTGAAATACACTGCATGGATGATTTGAGATCGTTACTGATAATTACGCCGAGATCTTTTTCACTATCCACTTTTGTTAACGAATGTCCAAATAACTTGTAATCGTACTTACTGTTATTTTTACCTATGTGCATTACCTTGCATTTACTTGTGTTAAATTTCAAGAGCCATTTTTCAGACCATTGCTGTAATTGATCTCAATCTTCTTGAATATCTAATTGGTTTAAGTAATCATTTGCCATTTCGCACATTTTTGTATCATCAGCAAATTTGGAAACAGTAGATTTTAGTCCATGGTCTATATCATTTATATATACTATGAATAGAAGTGGCCCCAGGACGGAACCCTGAGGAACTCCACTTGTAATATTTTGCCACCTAGAAGTTTTTCCATTTAAAACAACTCTCTGTTTGCGAACATTCAACCAATTACTAGTCCAACCTAATAGGCTATCACTTATTCCGTGTAAAGCTAATTTAGTAAATAGTCTTTCGTGTGGGACGGTATCAAAAGCTTTTGCAAAGTCTAGATATATTAAATCTATATTGTTTCTTTTGTCATAATTCGAGATAACTGTGTTGTAGAATTCGAGTAATTTAGTCACGCAAGAACTTTTCCGTCTGAAACCATGCTGGCTATCATTTATCAAACGGTTACTTTCTAAATGATGTTCGATAGCATCTCTGATGATAGTTTCCATTATTTTTCCTACGATTGAAGTCAAACTTATAGGCCTATAGTTATTTGGTTTCTTTTTGTCACCTTTTTTGAATATGGGAGTAACGTTAGCTAGCTTCCATTCTCTTGGGACATCTCCGGATACGATGGATTTCTTGAAAATAATTTCTAATGGAACAACAATTCCATTTTTCATTTCCTTTAAGATTCTTGGATGCCAACCGTCAGGCCCTGGTGTTTTATTAACTTTGAGTCTATCTATACACCTTTTAATTTTTTCTTTTGTTATATTAACCGTAGTGAGTAAGTTTACTCTAGTCTTTTCACAGGTTTCAGTTTGGAGTTCACTTTGAGGTGATTCGTTTACGAATACCGAGCTAAAATAATTGTTTAAGATATTACACATTCCTTCATATATATATAATATGTATATATATGTGTATATATATAATATATATATATATATGTATATATATAAAATATATATATAATGTACCGTCTGGGATATTGGCTGCTTGTTATTGTGTCAAAGTAGCATGCAATTGATACTTTAGGGTCTATATGGGGCGCCCCTTCGGACCAGAGGCACACATCATTTTGTCTATGATAAAGGAAAACTCTTCATAGATAAATGATGACACTTTTATACTACGACTGTCCCTCCGTTATGCTGTCCCCCAACCCCTTGCTGCTGTCCTGTGCCATTTCTCTGAGTATTCTTTTTCTGCTGTGGGGGAATTCCCTGTGGTGGGGGAAAAGAATACTGCCACCAAGTATTTCCACTTAGATCGTAAAAGGCGAGAAGAAAGGGACGGGGAATGGGACTAGGCATCCTTCTCCTTGTAGCCCCACAGGGGACATTACTAAACGAAAAAGTAAAGGCATAAGAGGGTCTGGGAGTTTTCCGACCAGCACCCTAAGGTTTGGGTCTTTTAATGTGCGTGGATGTGGTACAGATGAGAGTAAAAGGGAAGAGATAGGTAGTATGTTTGTGAGAAGAAAGATGGATGTGTTGGCTTTGATTGAAACTAAGTTGAAAGGGAAGGGTGAGTGTAAGTTTGGGAGTGTAAGTGGGAGGTTATCAGGAGTGAAGAGAGGGCGAGGGAGGGAAGGGGTGTCTATTCTAGTAAGTGAGGAGATAGGTAAACGTGTAGTTGAGTGGAAGGAGGTTTCCTCAAGGATAATGTGGATGAAGGGGAAACTGGGAAAGGAGATGTGGGTCTTTGTAAGTGCATATGGGCCTGGCAGTGAGAAGAGTGTAGAAGAAAGGGAGGCATGTTGGATAAATTTAAATGAGTGCATAGAGGATTTAGGGAGAAATAACAATGTAATAGTACTGGGAGACCTTAATGCTAGGGTAGGAAATGGTCCAATTGATGGAGTGGTTGGGAAATGTGGAGTTCCAGGAAAAAATCTTTGTGGAGAGTTGATGGTGGAAATGTGTCTAGAGAGAGAGTTGATGATAGCAAATAGAGTGTTTCAGAAGAAAGTCAAGCATAAGTACACATGGGAGAGGGTGGTGGATGGAAGGGTGGTAGACAGAGCGTTAATGGATTATGTAGTGGTAAATAGGACTATGATAGGAAGAGTTAAGGATGTACATGTGCTAAGGGGAGAGGGTGGGGGAATATCAGATAATTGTTTTGGTGGAAGGGAAGTTGAGAGGGGAGGATAGATGGAGAAAGAGGAAAGGGACAAAAGGTAGGGAGGTGCTTAGAGTGAACTCTTTAAATGAAAAGGAAAAGGAGAAGGATTACAAGAAGAAGCTGAGGGAGGAGTGGGAGGAAGTGAAGGATAGAGTAGAGCTAGGTGTGGAGGAGGAATGGGGATGGTTCAAGGAGGGAGTCACAAAGTGTGCAAGGATGGTCTGTGGAACAAGAAGGACAGGAGGAAATAGAAGAAAGGGTAGTGAATGGTGGGATGAGGAAACAAAGAAGGTTGTAGAAGAGAAGAAGCGAGCTTTCACAGATTGGTTACAAAATAGGACGAGGTAGTCATATGAGAGGCACAAAGAAAAGAAAAGAGAAGTAAAGCAAAAGGTAAAGGAGGCAAAGAGGAGAGCAGATGTAAAGTGGGGTAAGAGTATGACAGAAAATTTTGAAAGTAACAAAAAGACGTTTTGGAAAGAAATTAAGAGAAGAAGAGGAGGCGAATCAAGTAGAGAAGAAAAGGTAAAAGGTGGAGATGGATAGATGATAATGGAAGAGAAGGCAGTAAGGGGAAGATGGGCAGAATATTTTAGGGAGTTGC
>NC_134783.1:1500000-1507500 GCF_046742065.1 Oratosquilla oratoria
GTCGAGGTCTTTATCAATGGCCAGCTTCTCCATCATCTAGGTCTTCTCCTCGATCGTGACTTTGTCGCTCAACAAGGCAAGGCCGACAAGGTGCCACTTGAGGGTCTTCACCGTGGACTCCGAGATCTTTGAGTTGAGGTCTCTGTAGTTGTGGAGATCCTGGAAGAGAGTGAGATCGTTGAAAGGAGCGTATGCTAAGTCTCCGCCAACTCCTCCTTCCTTCTTCTCTCAACAGCCAACCAGTCATATTTCCTAGACTTTTTTGCCACGCTCTCCTTGTCAAGAATACTCTTGACCATTTTCCTTTGGCCCCATATATATATATATATATATGTATATATATATATATATATATATATATATATATATATATATATATATCACGTAGAAACCACTGTTGGAGTAGAAAAGACTGGAAACGGGGAATCTACTGTATATATTTCGATTGCAAACTGCAATCCTCTTCAGTAGATACAATTAAGAGAGAGCGTGCTGCTTAAGTAGCACCCTTAACAAAAGAAAGGGGAACATGGAAAGAGGTCTCTACCCTCGGCTCACTCCGTATGTGAGGTCAGGAGACAAATGAGTTTTCAATAGGTTGGTGATGAAGAGTCCGGACATTATATCCGGGGACCATTGCCCCTTTGAAATATTCATGTTGGGCTGATATTCAATGATAGTAGATTCTACCATTTTTCTCCTGAACTCACATCTGGATTTATAAATAAGCTCAGCTTTGTCACAATCTACACATGTTGGAACACAGCTGAGCTCTCTTGTCCATATTTAATGGAACGTTTATGTTCAATCATCCTAGTATTCAAATCCCTTCCAGTCTTTCCGATGTAAACTAAGTCACAACCTTTACATGGAATCGAATATACCCCTTGGCTCTGCTCTTCTTTTAACCTTTGGTGGACATTTACCACCTTTTTATTAATGGTGTTAGGGTAATAATTTCTCTTTTCACACATGTCTGTATTGATGACGTTCTATCCTTCCTGAAAACCAAGCTACAACCATTTCAGGATAAATTCCCACTCCCCGTTACAAAAATCATTGTGCTTATTCGCCTGTGTGTCACATCAAATGTTTTTTTCTTTCAGAATTCTTTTTTCAGACAAAAATTTGGTTGTAGCATGGGTTCAAATCTCTCTCCTGTACTGGCCAATCTGTACATGGAATACTTTGAGTCTGTTCTTCTGATTGGCCAAGAACGCTGACGTCACGGCAACAGAGACGATTGATTGGCCGCGAGCGAAGCAAGCTCGCCCTAAGGGCCGAGCCCCCGATGGGCAGAGCGCGAAGCGCCCACTCGCAAAGCGAACAGCGCCGCAGGACAAGTGCCTATGGCGAAGCCATGGCGGCGAAGCCAGCGCTTGTAAATAAATAAGATAAAACAAAATAAAATAAAGTAAAATTAAATAAGATTATGTATATGTATATATATATATATATATATATATATATACATATATGTACATATGTACATACATACATATGCCAAAGGCTCTTTCCCCCTTACACGGGAGGTAGCCAAAAAATAAAGGCATAGAAACGACTCCCACCCATTCCATCCCTCCCCTACATACTCCACTCCCCTCTACCCTCTTCCCTCCCTCTTATCTTGGCACCTCCTAGATGACGGGACAAACCTTCCCAAACTCTGTCACTAACTTCCGCAATCCCCCTTCTGATCTTACTACAAGCGCAGTTTCATCAGCAGCCAACAACTGGCTTATCTCCCACTTTTCTCCATTTTCTTTAACCATCTCCAGTCCCTGAACCATTATCCTTGCATTCACCTCTCGCACCAATATATATATATATATATATATATATATATATATATATATATATATATATATATATATATATATATATATATATATGTGTGTGTTGAGACATTGTGACAAGTTGAAAAATAACTCGGAACGAGACCCGTGACTCTCTTTTTCTACTTTTTTCATATGTATATATATATATATATATATATATATGTATATATATATATATACATATACACACACACACACATATATATATATATATGCACACACACACACACACACACACACACACATATATATATATATATATATATGTATATATATACATATATATTCTCTTGTAAACATACGAGGTTGAAGGCTAAAGAGGATTCACTGTTGATTATTTTATTGCGTGTAGCTTCGATACAACGTACAATCTTTCTGTCTTCAAATTTGACGTATCTTAGTAGTTGTCCTATTGTGGCCGACGTTTCGGAACTTCCTGGTTCCATCTTCTGGGCGATCTGATGTGCAGTGTCTGTGGATGTCGTATTTATTCATGGAGTTGGGATCATAAGGCTTCTTGCAGGAAGAGGTCTCCTCTGATTGGTTGCCTAGGACCAATAGGGGATCTGGGTTACTGAAGGTCTAGGAGACCTTTCCCAGTGCGTGTAGTGATTCTGTCTGTGTTCAGTCTCTTCATGGATGGTAAGACGCGCAGGTCTTCGGTCTGGATGTTGATGTTAGGATGGTTATCTTGTATGCATATGGCTTCCAGGAACAGTAGCCGTCGGGGATCCGATTCCCTGTCTATGATTGTCGAGTTATTGTCTAGGTCTTTTCTTGTTAGTGCTTTGTTGTGGGAAGAGGTATAGTGTGACTTGATTGATCCGTTGGACAGATGGCATGTTAGGCGTCGTGTTAATTGTGTTGTTGTCATACCAATGTAAGTGTGAGATCCACACGCCTCACTATTGCATTTATATTGGTATACAACGTGGTCTTGTTGTAGTGTTGTTTTTGTGGTGGTGGGTTGGTTACGGATAATCAATTGGGCTGCTTTCTTAGTATTGTAATAGATGATGAGTTGGATTTGTTTTTTGGGGTCTGTTGTCTGTATGTTCTTGTTTATGATTTCTTTTAAAATCTTTTCATCTGTTTTGTATTCTGTTGACATGTGATTCTTGTAATATAGTTTGATGGAGTTTTTGTTGCTAGGTGTCGGGTTATCTTCTTTTGTGTACCATTTGTCTAGGATCTTTTTTGTGATGTGTGTTACGTCTGAATTTGTGTATCCATTGTTAACCAGGACCTGAGTTAGTCTCTCCTGTTCTTGGTGTGTATTTCTCCATGTGGAGCAGTGTGAAAGTGCTCTTCTGACATATGCGCCGATAGTGGTCAGAAGAGCACTTTCACACTGCTCCACATGGAGAAATACACACCAAGAACTGGACCAACATAATTAAAAATGTTATAATTTTACAACAAGCACAAGTCACAAGAAGACTACAGATCCTTGAAGCTCTCCTTGTTCGGAAAAGATTACCTGGAGGTAGGCGTTTGTAGAAAATATGCGAGAACAGGCCAGTGTCGAAAGACTGGTATTTATCTCCTAATAGCTGTTTCATGCGACGAAGTAGGTAGGACGGCTTCTCTCTACCATGTTCCTCCTTGGATAACAGCTCGCGGAGACGGTAGATACTGAAGACTGGAGCCGTTTTAATAGTACGGTTTTGAGGTCGGTGTATGGGGTAGTCGAATCTGAGATGGAGGCGATAACTTCAGAAACTTGTGCGAGAATATTGTATGGCAGTAGACTCACAACATGGGTGAATTTTACCAAGTCGCCGGTGATACGAGAGGCTTTGAAGTTGCATTCTAGAAAGGAAAAACACATTGAAAGGCCTTGAGTGCGGAAGGCAAAGGCTCTCATTCCTAATGCCGTGTTAGTTAGAGCGGTACAATGGTCATCAGACATCGTAGGAAAGTTATATATGCTGCTCTGGGCGACTCGAAGTCTGGACGATAACAGCTCGGGGTGGCGGCGGTGGCTCGGGGTGGCGTCAGGTCGGGGCGGCGACGGCTTGGGCGGCGGAGCTCGGGGCGGCGTCAGGTTGGTGAGGCGTCGGATCGGAGGGCAGCGACTGGTAAAGGCGGTGATGTCAACAAGCATCATCCGTCAGCAGCAACTGTAGAGTTCACTTCCACGGGTCATCATTTGTAGGCTTGTCCTACTTGGTCTTGTAGAGGTAAATGAGGTTAATTTTGATGTCTCGGAAATATCAAGCAATATAAATTTATTGACGACCGTCATTACACAATAGTGCACACTCCCGTGTGGAAGATGAAAAGGTTACATATGCAGACATAGTCTTATATATGTATGTACATAGGTTTGATTATTATACAAAAATAGATTATAATGATATCATGAAAATATGGAGTAATTCGAAGATGAAGGTGAAATATAATAAAAAGAAAAAAAATCTTGTCATTCTAGTTATCTTGGCTACAGCTACCACTTACATATATTTATTCATATTTATTCGTAAACAAGGAGCACGACATTGGTGGCCCCGTGGTGTGATAAAGTTCCCTGTATACGTTTACGATTACGATTTAAGTTCCCTGTATACAATAACGATCAAGTTCCCTGTATACAACAACGATTAAGTTTCCTATATCTACAAATGATTAAGTTCCCTATATACATTAACCACAAATACATTGCTGAACAATACACTCGGGAGAAGAGGACATTGTTTATGAGCACATATGAAATATTTATGAGCATATATGAGATATTTGTGAAATATATGATATATACATATATATATTTAAAAAGTGTGATTAGTGAATTGAAGAAGGCATACTCCCCTAAAACACAGGGTGTTCAACAAATTTTACGTGAGAATTTTTGGCGATTCCCTCAAGGTTTCGAAAATTATAAACTGGCAACATTGAATAAAACCTACGAGGATATCTTATATACGGGCAACATTGAATGAAATCTACGAAGATATCTAAAATTAAGATAAACGGGCAACATTGAAACATATGAGGATATCTATACCCTTATGTTTTTAAGCGACAATATCGGAATAAGTCTACGAAAAGTATCGAAACAAACCGAAAGAAAAAATCGAAAGAATTTGCGGGCAGAAATAAGAAACCAGTGAGGATGTCGATTCCCCCTGTATTGAATGTTTGCGGGCAATTGAATGATTTGTTGAATGTATTGGCGGGCTACTAAATGTATTTTAGCGGGCTAATGAATGTATCAGCGAGCTATGAATGTATTAGCGGGCAAAAAACATAAACCATTGAGGCTAAGGTTCAAAGGCAATTAAACGCTATTTATGAAATCACGGAGGAAGTCGGTTCCCTCTCGGTTGAAAAGTACAAAGAGGAAGAAATTTTCCTCGGTTTAAAAACACATGTGTCGCGATCTAAAATTGGAAAAAGAACCAGAAAATATTTTGGAAACTTATTTTTGTGAACCGATGTCTCAGGTTATACCTTTTCCTAGGAAAAAAGGAGGTACAAAAAGCGCGGTCGTGTCCAGGTTATACCTTTTCCTAGGAAAAAAAGGAGGTACGAAAAGCGCGGTCGTGTCCAGGTCATACCTTTACCTGGGAAAAAAGGAACTACAAAAAATCTATGTTTCAGGTTATACCTTTACCTAGGAAAAAAGGAGATACGAAAAAAAAAACCACGATGTTTCAGGTTATACCTTTACCTAGGAAAAAAGAAGATACAAAAAAAAAAACGATGTTTCAGGTTATACCTTTACCTAGGAAAAAAGGAGATACGAAAAAACGATGTTTCAGGTTATACCTTTACCTAGGAAAAAAGGAGATACGAAAAAATGATGTTTCAGGTTACACCTTTACCTAGGAAAAAGGAACTACGAAAAATTAATGAATTTTAAAAAAGATATATGCAGTTGTGTCCAAGGTTTATGCCTTTCCTTGACGAAATGAAATTCCCACTATAAATGAAAAAAGTATATATATACATATATATATATATATAAATATATACATATATATACATATATATAAATATATAATATATACATATATATATATAAATATATAATATATACATATATATATATATATATATATATATACATATCAACTGCACTAGTTGCTTAACAATCTTCAAGACTGTATTCTTTAATTTGGAGAATACTTTCCTATTAGCAACTGAGAGGGACTGGAAGTAGTCATTCATGACTCTCAAAAGAATATACGCAGTGTATGCCAACTGGTATATTTTTGCATAGTAATAGTATTCAATAACTATTGACTCCACCGAAACTATAGTTTTTCGCCTCGTCGTGAGGCGTCTTCAGGGTGAGGACTGCTTTGTAGGATGCTCTGTTATGTTGAAAGGCGAAAAACTATAGTTTCGGTGGAGTCAATAGTTATTGAATACTATTACTATGCAAAAATATAACAGTTGGCATATACTGCGCATATTCTTTTGAGAGTCATGAATGACTACTTCCAGTCCCTCTCAGTTGCTAATAGGAAAGTATTCTCCAAATTAAAGAATACAGTCTTGAAGATTGTTAAAGCAACTAGTGCAGTTGATTTCCACCAGAATTGCCTTAGAGAAAACCTGTGCCCCAGAAATATATATATATATGTATATATATATATATATGAATATATATAAATATATGTATACATATATATATATATGTGTATACATATATATATTATATATATATATATACATATATATATATATATATATATATATATATAAATATATATGCGCGATTGTCGTGAAAGGAGTTGCTAAATTATCAAAAAACGTGGAAACTACTAAATCCTCGGTACCTGAGGCATACGCGGTTGTACATGTTGCAAGGATGAACAATCCCCTTGGTATATAATATCTCAAACAAAAACTATGTGAAATACAATGAGTCCTCGGTAAATGAGGTTTTGAGGTTGAAATATTTCCCTCGTCGAAAACAATTATACATTATACAATTAAATGAGGATGAAACATTCCCTAGATAGAGAAAGTCCTGCATGTGAGTAAAATAGTAAAAATTATATCATTCCTCGATATATAAAAAATCCCAAAAATTAAAGTTATGCCGTGGAATATTTTAAGCCCGCGAGTTTGAGCTAACCCCTCAGTAAATGAACATCCAACATGCTAAAAGAAAAATATAAGTGAAATTTTATAATTCCATATGTGAAAGGAATTCTCGCGTGTTAAGAATTAAATGAAGTTGACATTAAATCCTCGGTAAATTAAAGCCCCGTAAATAAATAAGGAGGACAACTAAGTTTTTCCTGAAATTGAGATTTGCGCGATTATACTAAAAATTGAGTTCTCCGTTACATTCAGGTTTTCTATATTTCAACAGCTATTGAGATAGACATTCCCTCAAGCTGGACAGTTACAATTCTTGTTTAAAGAAAGTATATAAAACAGGTGTGCGCGTGATACAAAAACATCTTGAACATGTTAGTGGCAAATTAAATTGCTTATGTCATAATGACAACCGTCGGTAACTGATTTCTATCCATCAACGGCAGTTACGGTCAGCAATACACCTATACATGTCAGTATAATGCATACCGGGTTGAAATTAAATTATATAAAATGGACATACACTATATATATATATATATATATATATCTAAATAGATATTTGGACTCATTGAAAAATTGAAAAATTGAGCTCCCATTAAAAGTG
>NC_134783.1:1527500-1530000 GCF_046742065.1 Oratosquilla oratoria
AACAACAACAGCAGAATCTTGTCCAAGAGGGGGGGGGGTTAGCTGTCATGCAACCGAGACAGGGTGCGAAGGAAGTATATTGATGTTTTCACAAATGGGGAATGTGTGCACAACTGAAAAGGGAAAAAAAGTATGGACATGACAGGTTCCAACTTACGTGGATGTGGCACACGGAGATGTCACATGGCTGTATCTTCCCGTCAACCTGGTGCGTGTGCGTGAAAGATGCTGCTTCACCCTGTCGACGCGCTGTGGAGCTCCAACCGCTCCATGCCACAAGGCATTGAGCTGCCTGCTACAGACTTATGCTTTGCAGAGCTGTAAAAATGAGCAGCGACAGAAACTTTGCACAGAAGAGGGGGGAGGGGTTACGAGTGGATCACACTCCTAAGAAATATGTATATACAACAAACATTATTTACATGAAATATTTCAGAACGAGGGGGAAAATATGCACCTGATCGCTGCCAAATGACGGCAGGTGTGAAGAGAAAGTCTCTACCATGATGGTAGGTTGGAATCCTTCTCACGAGTGATCACTCGGGGGGTCAGACTCGCTACTCTGGAGTAGGTCTGTAACCTCTTGCTCATGTGTGGGGAACGCTCGTCGTACGTTTTTATTCTCACACACAGAGAGATTGCCCTCGAGTTTGATCCGGTCCGTGTGGACACAGAACTCACGTCCCGACTTGATATGCTTAATGGCATAAATGACATCGTTCACCCTTCTGATTACTCTATAGGGGCCTTGGTATAATGGCTGCAGTTTCTTTGACACCCCCTGTCTAGGTTTTGTGGTTACGTACACTCTATCACCAAGGGCGAGCTGCTTTACTCTAGCCCTGGGCCGTTTCGTGTGCCTGTCAATAGTGGCAGCCTCTATGAACTTTTGGCACCTATCGAAACATGCATTTGCTAACGCCATTGTTTCGGCTGCAAGGTTTTCGGCGTTGTACCAAGGGGCACTTGGTGAGTGCTGAGCCGTCCCCGCAAGGATTACGGGAATATACTTGCCCTTAACTTGGAATGTTAAAGGACTGAACGTCAACGTCATTTTGTTCGCCGCGAGGAAATCAAACCCTAAGATAATTTTGGCCGGCAAACCTTCAGCAGGGATGATAAAGAAAGGATGGTGGAACGAAAAACCAGCTAGATCAAAAGGAACATCTACCTTGCCAAGATTTGGCATCTCCGATCCGTCGGCCACTATGATTCTAGTGGTACCGACCTGGGAGCCTTCCATGGTGGTAGGCAAAATGCTCTTATGGATAAGAGACACCGCCGCTCCCGTGTCCAAGAGAGCACAAATCGACCGATTTGCGTGTGGCTCGAATAAGGTAACTGCGACCATGGCTAAGCTTCCACTCGGCGTACGGGAGCTAGCTAAATCGACGTGAACAATTGTCACTGCCGACTGCTGTTCAACCGTCACCTTGGATTGTGGACACTCCTGCGCTGGCCGTTTTTTTGACGAGCCACTTGCTGCGAGACCCCTCTGAGCCTCATGACCGACACTAAACTCAGTCTCCCGAATTCGCCCTGCACCCCCGCAAGACTTGCAACACGTGGTAGGTCGACCGCGTGTTCTAGAATAACACACATCAGTCGCGTGTCCTGCTTTCTTGCAATGGGTGCAGTATGGACGCCACCTATTGCGATTACCACGGCCCCGGGGACGCTTCCACGTGTTCCTTTGTCCCCCATGTCTGTGAGTCGAGTGCATGGCTTCCTCGTGAGGGCGCGTTGCGATCTCTCGCTCATGGCGAGGGCGCACCTCCACCTCTTGCGAATAGCGAGAGGGTGTCTCTGACTCTCGCAGATTGCGAGGAGAGGAAGAGCCTGGGACTCTGTGTACAGTGGAAATGTTATGTGATTGTGAAGTTGAGTGGGAAAAGACGTCTGTGGCCGGGTATTGGTGGGTCACGGCAGGTGCGGCTGGGTACAAAGCCATAGGGGAATCGGCACCGCCTGCGTAGACCGTCTTAACTGAACAAGGATGCCGATGGGCATAGTCAATGACCGCATGGAGAATGGCAACAATGGACGCTTGCTGGTCTGAGGTGAGGGTGGTGCCGAATTGAGAGGGCATAGCCCGTTTAATGCGGGTTACCGCAGTAAAATTAGCCCACTCATCGCGCTCTGGGTGATACACCGTGTAGGCCGAGACCATGTCGGCCAGACGAAGCGCGAATGAAGTGAGTGTTTCGGCTGGATGCATAGTTGATTCCGCCAAACGATCAGCTAAAGCGCCAGCCGACGCGGGCGCGTAGAAAAAAGTGCGGAACGCTAGTTTGAACGCGTTCCAATCATCAGGATGCCCACTTTTGGCTAACCGAGCGGCAATCGCGGCATCACCGGCAGTTTTCTGCTGAGTGACGGCGATTTTGTCTGCCTCCGGGATCTCGGAGGACCACCTTTCATCTAACAGGGCGAGCCATGATTGCGCGTCCGTGCAAGCAGGCAGATTGGTAGTGGGATGATAGTTGATCCCCGATGATAT
>NC_134783.1:1550000-1555000 GCF_046742065.1 Oratosquilla oratoria
CTCTCTCTCTCTCTCTCTCTCTCTCACTCACTCTCTCTCTCTCTCTCTCTCTCTCTCTCTCTCTCTCTCTCTCTCTCTCTCTCTCTCTCTCTCTCTCTCTCTCTCTCTCTCTCTCTCTCTCTCTCTCTCTCTCTCTCTCTCTCTCTCTCTCTCTCTCTCTCTCTCTCTCTCTCTCTCTCTCTCTCTCTCTCTCTCTCTCATTCCAATCCCAGGCCCTCCGAGTTCTGGGCTCTTAGATTCCCAAAACCTCCTACGACATATGACACCAATAGGATTCCTCTATACTCCCCGTGTACCTCGTCCCTTCATTCCCATCTCCTCCACCTCCACTCGCGTCTCCTCCATTGGCTTTAGCCCTTTATCCGCACCTATATCTTCACTCGTCCTTTCCAGCTCTCGTGTATCTCAATATACTCAATCTCTAATTCTCCAACATCTGATCTCCCGACTTTAAAATCACTGGGCTCCATCTGTTTTGGTAAAAGCTTCTTCAGGTGACCCATGTGTTCAACACATATCCCCAGGCAATATGTTTTTCACTAAGTATCCAACATCTTCAATAGAGTGACTTTTTCTCTATATTCTGTCATATTGTCCTCTTACAATGTTCTTGCAGTTTCGCACTCCCTCTTACTCTCATAACTTTCACAGATTTGATCAAATTCCTTTTCCTCTTCTTCCAATATCTCAGCCTCTTGTCATAAACCCGTCCTTATTCAAAACCTCAATCACTCTCATAAATCTCCCCCCCCCCTATAATTTCGTAACCAAATTTCGTATATTCAGAATACAGAGTTCTTGGTTTTCAAAAAATCTTTCTTTCTTCATAATCGAAAATTCTCTTACAGTCAGATCTCTTACCAATTCGTACCCAAACAAATCATTTGGACTTTATTTCCTGCTTTCAATAACGACAGTCATACCTCAAACATATTACTAAGGTCCCAGGTCTGATTCAGAAGAACCTTAGAACTCGAACAGTCCATAAAAAAAAAAAAAAATCCTACACTCTTACCTCCACCTCCTCTGTGTGTCATTTCAAAATTCTCTTTTAAAAATTCTTTTTTAATTTACCTTTTCTTTTCTTCTTGCAATTCCCATTTTCTTTCCCTTTTCTCACATCTGGTCCAAGATTCCATTTTCTATCGTCGATGATGTCTTTTTAGTTCGAGCTTTCTCATTGGCAGTCGACCTCAAACGTGTGTATTCAGCTTCGTATTCCCTTGTCCCTTTAATTTTCCACATTTCCAAACGTTTGAAGCAATGGCTAACGTTCTCTCTTCTTTCCAAAGCTTCTTTATTAATCTATATATTTTTTCTAATCTCGTTTTACTATCAAACTTTTGACTTCCATGAAGATTTTTTTTTCGACGTTAATTGAACCTCTATGTCTTTAACGAAATTAATATAATATCTATGCGATTTTCACCTACTCTTACTTCAATATTCTAGTATTCTTTCGTGTTTCGACACTTTTATTCCTAATCTATTTTCTCTACATGTTCCTTTCTTCTCGTCTCCTCACTTTTATGATCTTGCATGCGCATACTGATGCTTTACTTACGTGTGTCTTTTACCTCCTTTTTCTTTCTTTCTACATTACTCTATTTGTTTTTCCTCAAACGTGTTTATTTTTCGTTCTTACATAACAGGCATTATCAAAACAATTCAAATATATTTTTCCCTTTAACTTTCTGTCATGATTCTGAAAACAGTAATTCTTTTATGACTTGGGTCATTTCATATATATAAATATAACTTTACTAAATCAACAAGAGCGCATACTTCTGGTATATACTGGGTCACTTGTATCCACAGATGTATTCAATTATTCTGTTTAATGTTTTTTCCTTCACCAGCAAAATTTCCGTTGTTCCCTCTCTCTCTTCTGAGTGATTTTTATGTCAACAGAAATTTACTAAATCAACAAGAACGCATGCTTCTGGTACATGCTGGGTTACTTTTAAGTGTCCACAGAAGTACTTAGTTATTGTGTTTAATGTTTTTCCTTTCACTTGCAAATTTCCCTCGTTCCTTCTTTTTCTCTCTTTTGTTGCTGGGAGAGATGAACTGTGGTACACCTCCCACCATAGTAAAGTAGCTATATTGTTTCCTCCTCCCCCCTCCCCCCTCCCCTTTCCCCTCCTCTTCTCTTTAACTTTCTCAATTCACGCCTCTTTTCTCTCCGGCTCTACTCTTTCACCTGCTTCCATTCTGCGTACCATTCCTGCACATTCCCTCACACTCTTCTTTTTTTCTCTCTTTTACCTTTTTTTTTCTCTCTCTTTAACCATCTCTGTCTCTCCCTCTCTCTTTCACCTTCCCATCCTTTATTTAGTATCCCTTCACTATTTTTCATTCTCTCTCTCTCTCTCTCTCTCTCTCTCTCTCTCTCTCTCTCTCTCTCTCTCTCTCTCTCTCTCTCTCTCTCTCTCTCTCTCTCTTTTTCTCTCTACATCTTTTTCCCTATGTCTTTCCTTCTTTATTAGTTTCTACCTCCCTCTTTCCACCTTCCCTTACTTCCTATTTTCTCTCTTTTCTCTCTCCCCCGCTTTCTCTTTCCTTCTCTCTTCCCTCTCTCCCTCTCTCTCTCGATTTCTTTCTCTCTTACGCTTTCTCTATCTCTCTCACATTCTCTCTCTCTCTAATTCTTTCTCCTACTCTTTCTTCCTCTTCTATAGCCCTGTTTTTCTCACTATTGTCCTTTCTGTCTTTCCCTCCTTCTCTTTATCTTCTTTCCCATTCTTTCTCCTCCCTCTTTATCTATCTTCTCTCTCTCTCTCTCTCTCTCTCTCTCTCTCTCTCTCTCTCTCTCTCTCTCTCTCTCTCTCTCTCTCTCTCTCTCTCTCTCTCTCTCTCTCTCTCTCTCTCTCTCTCTCTCTCTCTCTCTCTCTCTCTCTCTTTCTTTCTTTCTTTCTTTCTCTCTCTCTCTCTCTTCCCCTCGCGTCCTCCCACTCCCTCTCTTGAAAGCACAGGTGTTGAAAGTCACTTCACTTGAACATAGAGTTTTTTCCATGGCTGTTGCTGAACACTTGCTTTTCAGCTCTTCTTGTTGAAACAGATTTACATAACAGCTCCCTGATTCTTTCTTAAATCGTATGTTAGTGAATGTACTCCGCCAATATATCTTAATTTGTCGATTGAGAAATGTTTGTTTTCCGAATATCTTTCGCCAAATTAAAGTGAAAGGACTATAGTTTAGCTTGTAGAACTCACTATTCTCTCCCTCCTCACTCTTGCATTCCACCAAAAGTGTTTAATTTAGCGATTGAGAATTTTTTTTTTCTGATAAACCTTTGCCAAATTAAAATGAATAAACCACAGTTCTGCCTACAGACACACTCTCCTCATCGTTCTCTCCCCCTTCCCTGCCTCCCCCTTTCCCCTCTTTTTATCCTCCCCACCCCACCCGTGTCCCCCAACAGCCGTGAGTAAGACGGGGGAGGAGTGAGGAATGAATACGAAAATGAACAAATAAATCAATAGGTTTGCTCCCATATTCAGTCTAGGGCAGAACAATATCTTCGTCTTCCCAATCCACTCTCTCTCTCAAGGGTCATCCTCTCTTCCTAATTCTTCTCCTCTTCTTCTTTCTCTTTCTCTACCTATACCCTTTTGTTTGTCCCATCCCCTATCCATTTTTCATTTTACTCCTCTACTTCCTTCTCCTCCAGTTCTCCTTCTTCCTTCTCCTCCACCTATGCCCTGTTTACAGTATCCCCTCACCATCCTTCATTTACTCCTCTTCACTTCCCTCCCTCTCGTCCTTTACCTATCCTCCCTCTATTTACCCCATCTCCTCATCTACTTCTTCATTTCCCATTCACTCCCCCTCCTCTTTACCTGTTCCCTCTCCTCCTTTGCCTCGTCCTCCTCTTTCTGTACTCATTTTCCCCTCCAAATGCCCTAGAACCAGGGGAGTGTCCGAGGACCGCTAGGTAAGGGCAGCTGCAAGATTCTTCTCGCTTGATTTTCGTCACCCGCTCCTGATATTTCCTTCGTCCCATTTTTGTCTTTACCCCCTTTTCCGTTTCTTTTCCCAGCCAACCACTTTCGTCGTCTTTTTTTCTCCCCCCTCCGACCAAGTCCTTTTCTCTTGATTTTCTTAATTCCGTAATTATATTGTTCTCATCTTTGCTCGTTTTATCTTTCTCTTCTTTTTTCTTTTCTTTTTTTCTTCCATCTTCCTCACCACGTTTCGTCGTAATCTCTCATTTTTTCTTGCACAGTTGCCTTTTCCTCTTCCTTTTCCTTTGTTTCTCCTCCTGCTTCTTATTCTTTTTCTTTTTGTTCCTCCTCGTCTTCTTCCTCTTCTCTTTCTCTCTGGCATGTTCTTCTTCTTCTTCTTCTTCTTCTTCTTCTTCTTCTTCTTCTTCTTCTTCTTCTTCTTCTTCTTCTTCTTCTTCTTCTTCTTCTTCTTCTTCTTTTTCTTCTTCCTCTTCTTCTTTTTCTTCTTCTTCTTCTCTTCTTCTTCTTCTTCTTCTTCTTCTTCTTCTTTTTCTTTTTCTTTTTCCTCTTCTTCTTTTTCTTCTTCTTTTTCCTCTTCCTTTTCTTCTTCTTCTTCTTCTTCTTCTTCTTCTTCT
The DNA here is from genome assembly GCF_046742065.1 of Oratosquilla oratoria. NCBI lineage: Eukaryota > Metazoa > Arthropoda > Malacostraca > Stomatopoda > Squillidae > Oratosquilla > Oratosquilla oratoria. The sequence continues at coordinate 1,554,584 of NC_134783.1, forward strand.
TCTTCTTCTTCTTCTTCTTCTTCTTCTTCTTCTTCTTCTTCTTCTTCTTCTTCTTCTTCTTCTCCCTCTTCCTCCTCTTCCCCGTCTACTTCGCTCTCCGGCATCTGCTGCTTTCTATTTCCCTTTCGTAGTTCACAATTGGCCAACTTCAATTTCGACCAATTTCCAAAGACTGGTGGTTCTTGCAAACGCTTTCCCCTCCATCTCAGACTATTCGTTTCTTGACATCTTCTCCTCTTGCAATTCCCCAAATTTCCTCTTCTTCACATCCATCTCTAATTTTTTTTTTTTTTTGCTTCATCCAGTATCTTTTTTTCTTGTCTTTAACTTCCTTTAACTCTGTTACGTCTCTTTCTTCTTGTTTCATTGCAACTTTTTCAGTCTCTTCTCTCTAACTTGCTCTCTCGCTTTAAATAT
>NC_134783.1:1562500-1565000 GCF_046742065.1 Oratosquilla oratoria
TAAATGCAGTATATTGGAAAGGAGCAATGCTCTTTAAATGTAAGAGGGTTGTAGAAAAGGGTTGATCGGGGCAACCAAATGGTAGATGACGAGTGTTATATCTATATAGTTAAAATTTCATAAACAACACAGCCGGCAGGTAAGTTGCGTAAGCTTGCTCGCCGCTGTGTTTTTATAAAAAATTAAACCATAAAAATGTATCACTCGTCTTCTACCCATCTTTTTACCAGCTCATCTACCAGCCTCTTGCACTAACCTATCACACCTAGCCTCAAATATGCGTGTCTCTTACATTTCTAATTATTCCAAGAACGCAATTGTTTATTCTACCTGCCGCCATCTGATTTTATTCAACTAAGGGAAACCCCTTCTCCTTTCTACTAATTCTTCAGGTGTGTTTTAAATGTTTAGAATCTATTCCGTCTACCACCAAGTGCTTTTATTCAACCAACCAAAGGAAACCCTCCCTCGCAGGGAAGAGGATAACAAGTTGTATTGGGTACTCTAGAAACGGCATTGAGGGTAGCTTTCACATTTGGAATGGAGGATTGATGAAGTTCAGATTGGCCGTGAGTGATAAGATCATCGACCTCTCCTCCTCCCAACCACGTTCACCCCTTCTCATCAAAGACACGCATCATAAATTTTGTTTTTGACTAAAAGCGGGTGATTTTGTTTAGCTGAGGAATGAATTTGACTACGGCTATGTTCTGAAGAGATTTTGTCATGGTTAATGTCATATCCATATTTGTGGAAACCACTGCGAAATGAAATAATGGAGGAAAAACAAATATTTTCGTCTACCAAGATATCTTCAGGCACCCTGTAGACGACTTAATATAAAAAAAATCGTTCCTTCATTATTTCACTTCCCAGTGATTTCTACAAATATCTCCAATCACGTGTTCAATGTAAATCACGTTGCATATATATCCTTGTAAATACTTGTACATATACATACACATACATTAACATACACGTACACACTGGAGGTCGGGACGTAATCCTGAAGGAGTTCGAATTCTTTTCAGTTCGGTGGCACACTTGTAAGAATAGGTTCTATGTGAGGTTAAAGGATTTGATTCCTCTTCAGGGTGAACTTCGGGATGAAAGGGATCTAAGAGGATCGAGACCCACCTCAATCGAAGACCCATTCTTAAGGGGTTGTCACACTAGGCTATTTTTCCTCCAACCTCCGAATAATCGGCGGCACCGCCCACCTCCAGAACTTTTTTCACTTTAAAATCACTTTGACAAACTATTTTGTTTTATGAACAAAAATACATAGAATGTTATTTAATATGCTGCAGAAAATTATTTTTCTCCAGCTAATCAGATTCCTTCCCGAAGACTGCGGGTAACATATCTGCTCCAACAGTCGGAGGAAAAAATAGCTCAGTGTGTTAGCGCCTTTAAACAGATTAGTCTGGTGAAAATGTATGAACTACTGCGGACACTCAATCCTGACCCACCATACTTCAGTTTCATGCATAGATATCTTTTGTTGCTTCTGTATTAGTGTAATCAAATGCTACAAACCAATAATTAAGTAAATGAATAATTAAAGACTATAAAAGAACAAATTAATAAATTAATAAATACTCAGATGGCTAAATGAATAAGTGAATAAATGTATATGAAAACATAAAAACAATCTATAAGTAAGTAAATGGGTAAAAAAAGTATATGGATAGATAAAAGTAATGAATAAGTAAATGAATAAACAAATAAATAGATAAATAAATCCATGCACACCAGGACCAAAGCTCTGCTCTGCTATAAATGTAGAATAATTCATACACTCATTACAGATATAGTACCATATGTTTCCACTTTTAAATACATATAGTCGAGTCATTTGTACTGTGAAAATTAATGGAACGGTATTTAATTAAAGCAAAGTCAAACTGTCCTTAAACACCAAAATCACCGTTATGTCGATCCTGACCGCTCATCATGTATCAGAATTATTCAAATATATCTTTCATTGTTTTCAAGAAATAGATATATATCTGTATACATGTCGATCCTGACCGCTCATCATGTATCAGAATTATTCAAATATATCTTTCATTGTTTTCAAGAAATAGATATATATCTGTATACATGACGAGTTCCCTCAGGGTTGATTTTGTTTTTGTAAATAGAAATTACCAATACAACAACAACCTTGAGAGATAATATCTGGATGGACATGACCCATACTTAGTCAGTTTTGGGTGGCCGCGATGATGAGAGAGTTGTAGTGTGAAAGAGGGACGGGGTTCTTGAGAGAGATAGAGGACCGCGAAGAGGAAATAAAATCGGGAAGAATTTGTGACACGGCCGAGGTGGATTAGACACGATGGACGGCGGGGAAAAGTTCCCCGAAATTTGCAGTAAGGAGGCACTGTGTCGGGACCGGGGCCGTGCTGCTCAAAAGGAGTTGGCAGAAAGGGGAGGAGTTGCCAGAGAGGCAGCGTGACAGGAAGAGAAATATGATAATATTGTCCGGCTGAGT
>NC_134783.1:1570000-1585000 GCF_046742065.1 Oratosquilla oratoria
AGGCTATGAAGCAGGCCTTTGTTCAGCAGTGGACTCATAATGACTGATTTGATGTATATATATATATATATATATATATATATATATATGTATATATATATATATACATATATGTATGTATATATAGATATATGTATATATGCATATATATATATATATATATATATATGTATATATATGTATATATATATATATATATATATATATATATATATATATATATTCGATTAAGGAAGATAATAATACGGAATCTGTTTGGGTGGAGATTATAGGCAAGAATAAGAAACTTATTGGCATCCCATATTAACATCCTAACCTCAGCATTGAGCAAACTGGTCCCCTGATTCCTTAAACTTACAGGGATTCCCAGTGGAAATACGTTGTGATAATTGGAGATTTTAATTATAGAAACATTGAATGAGAAATTTTGATAGTAGACCAGGAAGCGCAAAATTTCTTAGATGTGGTGGAGAATAATTTCCCAAAACAAATGATTACCGATTCTACGAGGGGAGTGAATAATCTGAACTTACTTTTAACCAATAGTGAGCACCAAATGAGAAATGTAAAAGTAGGAGATAGTCTAGGCTCTAACGATGATCAAGAAATAAGATTTAATGATATTTGAGAAGAATTAAATAGTACAAATAACGTTCTAGTGTCAGACTTCAAGAGATCTAATTTTGATGAGATGAGAAAGTACTTAGGACATTTGGTCACTTACGAGACCGACCCAGGGAGCTGTGACGGGTAAGATACACGGTCAGTCTGGACATCTTTAGCGCGGTCAGGTGTCGGGTCACTTACAAGTTCGAGGTCAACAGACCCGGTCAACGATTTGGATGAAATGTACAGTAACCTAACACCTTTAATTCTAAATTCACAAAATATATTTATTCCTTTCAAGTCAGTACGAAATGATAGTAATGCTCCCATATAGACAAGCTAAAATATGAGATCGGAATGAAAAGAGGACTTTATGCAAGAATAAAATACCTTAGAACCAAATATAACGATATGGCAAGACTGGTTAAAAAGAACACGCGTGCAACGAAACGTAACTATGAAATTAAGGTCACCAGACAAGCTAGATCCAACCCAAGGGACTTCTTTCATTTCTACAGAACAGAAAATAAGGAAAGGATAGATCCAGTTAAAAACGATGAATATACCATGATAGAATGGGAGGAAAAAATGAGTGAGGCGTTTAACAGATATTTTCTCTCAGTCTTTACCAAGGAGAGGTTAGATAAGGTACTTAACTGCGATCCGATTTTTAGTGGAGATGAAGAAAGTAGAATATCTAATATCAGCGTTAGTAAGGTAGAAGAAGTCAAACAGATTGTAAGACTTAAAGCTACAAAATTCCCGGGTCCAGACAAAATTTTTCAGAGGGTGCTTAAAAATTGTAAATTTGAAATCTGCAACTAGTTAACAGAAATATTTAATAAGTCGGTAGACACCGGTTTTGTGCCTAATGCTCGGGGGCAGGCAAACGTTTTTCCTGTTTTCAAAAAGTGAGATAAATCGTCTATATGCAACTACAGCCCAACCAGTCTGACATCAGTTATAGGCAAAATGTTTGAATCAATAATAGTTAATACACTCAGAGATCACATCGAGAGACATACTTTGATTCGTAACTCACGGCATGGTTTCTCCAAGGGTAAATGATGTGTGACTAAATTTCTACCTTTTACACTAACGTATATAAAGCGTCAGATAACAACAATAGTTACGATGACATTTACCTACTAAATAAAAGCCCATGGCATAAGATGAAAGTGTTAGAATAAATTAGAGCTTGGATCAGTGACAGAAAACAGCGGGCCACCATAAATGATGTAAAATCCAGATGCGGGAGTGTTTCTAGTTGAGTTCCGCAGGAATCAGTTTTGGGTCCCTTATTGTTCATTCTGTACATGAATGACTTGGACAATGGGATTAATAGTGATATATTAGTAAGCTTGCGGACAACACTATGATATGACACCTAATTAGAATGATCTTAACAAATTGTTCACATATGGTCGGTGAAATGGCAAATGAATTTCAATACTTCAAAGTACATCGTGTTAAACGTAGAGTTACACAACCCTGAAAACAGATATAGCTTAGATAACACGTTTTTAAAGAAAACTGAGTGCTAGAGAGACTTGGGAGTTCTAGTGAATCCTGACTTTGAATCCAGGAAATAGGGCATTAGAGCCGGGAATAAAGCTAACAAATCATTAGGTTTCATTGCTAGGACGGTTACGAATAGAAGTGCAAAGGTAATTATCAAACTCTATCTAGCGTTAGTTAGACCCATCCTTGACTATGCAGTAGATTTTTGGTCCCCATCTTATAGAATGGACATCAATTCACCAGAATCAGTACAGAGGAGAATGACCAAAATGATCCATGGGCTCAGAAATTTGCCTTATGAGGAGATGCTTGGGCACCTTAACTTACACTCTCTGGAAAGACGCAGAGTGCGGGGTGATCTAATAGAGCTGTTCAAATGGATCAAAGGCTTTAACATGGGTGACGCAAACAGGGTAATCATATTAAGACAACAGGGCAGGACTCGCGGTAATGAATTTAGATTTGACAAATTTAGATTTAATTAAGAAGGAAACAGGCAAGAATTGGTTTACCAATGGGGTGGTCAACGAATGGAATAGACTTAGTAACCATGTAGTGAATGCTGAAACTATCGGTTGTTTTAAGAAGCGGTTAGACAACTTTATGCAGTCTTCTTCATTCTTATGTTCTTAATTCAATTTTTGGATCAAGGCCAACAAAGATGTTTTTATAGCTATGTCTTTTAGAAAGTCATGTGTATAAGGCCTCGGCCTCGGCCTCGGCATAATACGGTGCGATGGCCCCCTTCACAACCCTTCTTGCCCCTCCCCCCAACTCCACCTTCCCAACAGATGCTGGTACTCTCATTTATATTTGAGTCCACTGGGAAGGGGTAGGCCGGCCAGGGAGTGAACCTGGAACCTTGGAAGATAAAATCAACCCTCTACAACTGAGCCACGCCACGCATATACCATGATCACAGTCATGAAATTAGTAAAAGATATTCGGTATAATATATATATATATATATATATATATATATATATATATATATCATATATATATACCCCGTCTGGGGTATTGGCTGCATGTTATTGTGGCAAAAATAGCATGCAGTTGATACTCTAGGGTCTATATGGGGCGCCCCTACGGACCAGAGTCACACATCATTTTTGTCTGTGATAGAGGAAAACTCTGTTCATAGAGAAATTATGACACTTTTAAACTACGACTGTCCCTCCGTTATGCTGTCCCCCAACACTTTGTTACTGTCCTGTACAACTTCTCTGAATATTCGTTTCCTTTTTCGCCTACCTACCCTGTGGTAGGGGCAAAAGAATACTCCCACCAAGTATTTCCACTTGGATCGTAAGAGGCGAGAAAAAGGGACGGGGATTGGGACCGGGCATCCTTCTCCCTGTAGCCCCACAGGGGACATTCCTAAAAAAAGTAAAGGCATAAGAGGGTCTAGGAGTTTTCCGACCACCACAATAAGGTTTGGGTCTTTTAATGGGCGTGGATGTGGTACAGATGAGATTAAAAGGGAAGAGATAGGTAGTATGTTTGTGAGAAGAAAGATGGATGTGTTGTCTTTGAGTGAAACTAAGTTGAAAGGGAAAAGCGAGTGTAAGTTTGGGAGAGTAAGTGGGAGGTTCTCAGGAGTGAAGAGAGGGCGAGAGAGGGAAGGGGTGGCTATACTAGTAAGTGAAGATATAGGAAAACGTTTAGTGGAGTGGAAGGAGGTTTCATCAAGGATAATGTGGATGCAGGTGAAACTGGGAAAGGAGATGTGGGTTTTTGTAAGTGCATATGGGCTTGGTAGTGAGAAGAGTGTAGAAGAAAGGGAGGCCTTTTGGATAGATTTAAATGAGTGCATAGAGGGATTAGGGAGAAATGCCAATGTAATAGTACTGGGAGACCTTAATGCTAGGGTAGGAAATGAACCAATTGACGGAGCGGTTGGGAAATGTGGAGTTCTAGGAAAGAATTGTAGTGGAGAGTTGATGGTGGAAATGTGTCTAGAAAAAGAGTTGATGATAGCAAATAAAGTGTTTCGGAAGTAAGTCAAGCATAAGTACACATGGCAGAGATTGGTGGATATAAGGGTGGTAGATAAAGCGTTAATGGACTATATAGTGGTAGATAGGAGTATAAAAGGAAGAGTTAAGGATGTACATGTGCTAAGGGGAGAGGGTGGGGGAATATCAGATCATTTTTTGGTGGAAGGTAAGTTGAGAGTAGAGGATAGATGGAGAAAGAGGAAAAGGACAAAAGGTAGGGAGGTGCTTAGAGTGAACTCTTTAAATGAAAAGGAAAAGGAGAAGGAGTACAAGAAGAAGCTGAGAGAGGAGTGGGAGGGAGTGAAGGATAGAGTAGAGCTAGAAGTGGAGAAGGAATGAGGATGGTTCAAGGAGGGAGTCACAATGTGTGCAAAGATGGTGTGTAGAACATGAAGGACAGGAGGAAACAGAAGGAAGGGTAGTGAATGGTGGGATGAGGAAACAAAGAACGTTGTAGAAGAGAAGAAGCGAGCTTTCACAGATTGGTTACAAAATAGGACGAGGGAGTCATATGAGAGGTACAAAGAAAAGAAAAGAGAAGTAAAGCACAAGGTAAAAGAGGCAAAGAGGAGAGCAGATGTGAAATGGGGTAAGAGTATGACAGAAAAATTTGAAAGTAATAAAAAGATGTTTCGGAAAGAAATTAAGAGAGGAAGAGGAGGCGAATCAAGTAGAGAAGAAAAGGTAAAAGGTGCAGATGGAGAGATGATAATGGAAGAGAAGGCAGTGAGGGGAAGATGGGCAGAATATTTTAGGGAGTTGCTAAATGTGAAGGAGGATAGGGAGGGAAAGATAGCTGCAGTGGGATGTGCTAAGAAAATGACTGTGATAAGTAAGGACAATGGAGAAGAAATAATGAAGGATGAAGTGAAGGCAGTTGTTAAGATGATGAAAGCAGGTAAGGCACCTGGTCTGGATGGATGCTATGCAGAATGTCTACTAAAAAGGAGGTACAGTGATGGTGGACTGGCTGGTGAGGTTATTTAATATTTGCTGGAGAGAGGGTAGAGTGCCGGAGGAGTGCCTATATAGTTCCGCTTTACAAGGGAAAAGGAGACAAGTGTGAGTGTAGTAGTTTTAGAGGGATTAGCTTGTTAAGTGTAGTTGGGAAGACTTATGGGAGGATCTTGATTGAGAGGATTAGGGGAGGAACAGAGGGAGTAATTAGTGAGGAACAGTGTGAATTTAGGATGGGCAGAGGTTGTGTAGATCAGATATTTGTGGTAAGACAGATATGTGAGAAAGCTATAGGAAAGGGGAAGGATGTTTTTTGGGCTTTTATGGATCTGGAAAAGGCTTACGACAGGGTAGACAGGAAGGCACTATGGGAGGTTATGCAGATATACGGGATAGGAGGAAAGCTTCAGGGAGCTGTCAAGAGTTTTTACGAGAGTAGTAGAGCATGTGTCAGGATAAGGAATGGAGAATGAGTGGTTCGAGGTAAAGGTGGGACTTCGTCAGGGATGCATTATGTCGCCCTGGCTGTTCAACTTGTACATGGATGGGGTGGTGCGAGAGGTAAATGCAAGGGTGGTGGGTCAGGGATTGAAGATGGTTAAAGAAAATGGAGAAAAGTGGGAGGTGAGCCAGCTGTTGTTTGCTGACGACACAAAGGATTACAAAGGATTACAAAGGCGGAGCATGCCGACAGGAGACCTTTTGATCCATATCTAGGTAGGATGAAAAAAAAAATCATATTAATAATAAATGAAAACTATAATAATTAAAAAATAACAAATAAAATACATAAATAAATGCATAGGTATAGTTGAATAACAAACAAAAAGGCAAATAGTAAATGATTATAAATTGACATATAACTAATAATAAATGAAAATCAGACAGACAAATTATAACAAAACAAAAACAAATAATATAACATAAATTATAATCATTACAGCATCTTACTTAGGTATTTATCTAAATGATTCTTAAAGCTTCGAACTGAACTACATTGCACTACCTGTGCAGGAAGTTTATTCCATTCATTAACTACACGGTTGGCAAAGTTGTTTCTACCTACTTCCAAATTGAATCTATTTCCGGACAGTTTGAGACCATTGTTTCTTGTCTGATTCTCATTCAATGTGAAAATTTGGTCACTTTTGATGTTGTCAATTCCCTTTAAAATCTTAAAGACCTGTATCAAGTCACCTCTGAGTCTACGCTTTTTTAGGGAAAACAGATTCATGTGCTTAAGTCGATTTTCGTATGATTTATTTTTGATGTTTGGAATCAGTTTTGTGGCTCGCCGTTGTACTTTTTCCAGTCTGTCAATGTCTTTAATGAGATTCGGTGACCATACGGAAACAGCATATTCCAAATGTGGACGAACTAACGATTTATATAGCTTGTTAATGAGTGATGGACTTTTGAAATCAAAAGATCGCGCAATCAATCCCAGAATCTTATTTGCTTTCTCAGAGGCTGAAATACACTGCTTCGATGATTTGAGGTCGTTACTGATAATTACGCCGAGATCTTTTTCACTATCCACTTTTGTTAACGAATTTCCAAATAACTTGTAATCGTACTTACTGTTATTTTTACCTATGTGCATTACCTTGCATTTACTTGTGTTAAATTTCATTAGCCACTTTTCAGACCATTGCTGTAATTGATCTAAATCTTCTTGAATATCTAATTGGTTTGAGTGATCATTTGCCACTCCGCACAGTTTTGTATCATCAGCAAATTTGGAAACAGTAGATTTTAGTCCATGGTCTATATCATTTATATATACTATGAATAGAAGTGGCCCAAGAACGGAACCCTGAGGAACTCCACTTGCAACACTTTTCCATCCAGAAGTTTTTCCATTTAAAACAACTCTCTGTTTTCGACCTTTCAACCAATTACTAGTCCAACCTAATAGGCTACCACTTATTCCATGCAAAGCTAATTTAGTAAGTAGTCTTTCGTGTGGGACGGTATCAAAAGCTTTTGCAAAGTCTAGATATATTAAATCTATATTGTTTCTTTTGTCATAATTCGAGATAACTGTGTTGTAGAATTCGAGTAAGTTAGTCACGCAAGAACGTTTCCGTCTGAAACCATGCTGGCTATCATTTATCAAATGGTTACTTTCTAAATGATATTCGATATCATCTCTGATGATAGTTTCCATTATTTTTCCTACGATCGAAGTCAAACTTATAGGCCTATAGTTATTTGGTTTCTTTTTGTCACCTTTTTTGAATATGGGAGTAACGTTAGCTAGCTTCCATTCTCTTGGGACATCTCCGGATAAGATGGATTTCTTGAAAATAATTTCTAATGGAACAACAATCTCATTTTTCATTTCCTTTAAGATTCTTGGATGCCAACCGTCAGGCCCTGGTGTTTTATTAACTTTGAGTTTGTCTATACACCTTTTAATTTTTTCTTTTGTTATATTTACCGTAGTGAGTAAGTTTACCCCAGACTTTTCACAGGTTTCAGTTTGGAATTCACTTTGAGGTGTTTCGTTTACGAATACCGAGCTTGTGGCAGGATCAGAGGAGGGATTGAGGAAGTTGGTGACAAAGTTTGTGAGACTGTGTGAAAGAAAAAAGCTGAAGATAAATGTGGATAAAAGTAAGGTGATAAGATGTACAAGGGGTGTAAGTGGTAACAGACTGGAAGTGAGCATTAAGGGAGAGCGACTGGAGGAAGTGGATAGTTTTAGATACTTGGGTGCAAATGTGGCAGGAAAAGGTGGAGTGGAGGTGGAGGTAGAATGTAGATTGAGAGAAGCGAGTAAATGCCTTGGCGGATTAAAAAGTGTAATGAGGAATAGACATTTGGAAATGGATGCTGAGAGGAGACTGTATGAAGGAGTGATTGTGCCAACAGCACTGTATGGAACAGAAACATGAAACATAAGAGAGGAAGAGAGAAGGAGTTTGAATGTGTTTGAGATGAGGTATCTAAGAAGTATGAATGGGCTTACTAGGCTAGATAGAGTGAGAAATGAGGATGGTGAGGAGGAGAACAGGGATGGAAAGGGAGTTGGGAGATAGGGTTGATGAAAGAGTATTAGGATGGTTTGGACACATGGAAAGAATGAGTAAAGAAAGACTGGTAAAAGAGGTATGGAAGGCAGATGTGGAGGTAGTGAACATGATGGGACGTCCTAGGATGAGGTGGATGGATGGGGTGAAGGGGGCTTTGGGGAAGAGGGGAATGTCTGTTGAGGAAGGACGGGAGAGGACAGAAGACAGGGGTGAATGGAGAATGATTGTATATGGATGATGTTGTGATGCATGAGGTGAAATGGGTGGGGGGGATGGGGGGTGAGGTAGTATATGTGAGCAAAATTTGACGCAGCCCGAAGGGATTTCTCCCCGTCTTCTCCTTTTATGCATGGGGGGACGGAGAGGGGGGTCGCCGATTTAATGAAGCGGCCTTGCTGTGGATGTGCTGTGACTTGCGGCACTGCCTCTGACCCAGGGCAGTGGACAAGGTGCAGGGATGACCCGTCATCCAGGAGGTGCTAAGATGGGAGGGAGGGTGGAGGGTAATAGAGTGTATTTAGGGATGGAATGGGTGGGAATGTTTTTATGCCTTTTTCTTTTTGGCTACCTCCCTTGTAAGGGGGAAAAAGCCTTGGTTTATGTATGTGCATATATATATATATATATATATATATATATATATACACATATATATATAATTTTAACAGGTGAGAGAAAAGTAAGACTCATTTATGGTACATACGGTATTTGGTTTTAGGTAAAGGACAGTGTCGGGTAATCAGAAAGTAAATAAGAAATTTAGATGCCGGCTGGTCAAGCTGGTTAGAGCGTCGCTACTTACGGTGGAAGTCAAAGTGACGGCAATTCGAACCTTGCCACTAGCGAGTTAGACCAAGGGTACAATTCATTAAATTTCAGGCAGCAAAGTCCTTTGTAAGGGGCACCGTCCTAGACTCCTGATAGGGGGAGTTCGCTATGTTAAACTGAATCAAATAAAGAATTCGCAAATCCTCATATTAGAGCTGCGGTAGTGGCATAACCTTCTGGGGATTCATGGACAAATCTTCATTTGCTTAAATTGAATGATATTGCCTAATGTAAACCAGAACAAAGTCAGTGAAGTGCCTCATCGGAACAAGTTGTTCCTGAGCCTGTCAATAAGATAAATGAAATCGTCTGGCGTTAGCCAGAACATAATTCACAAAGTTCGTCATCGTGGTAAACGGGTTTACTTATCTTTTTTTTTTTTTAAGAAATCTTCATAATAAAAATCGCATTATGCAGTGTGACTTTTTTAAAGTACAGTAATGGAACGTACTGACCTCGCTTTGTTTTACTCTAATTTATTTTGAAAAATTTTCAAACAAGATGACACTGCAATTATCTAAACAAGAGAAATTATGTTCATTATTGGGCGGAGTTTCCAAAGTGTAGACATCTATTTTAATAGAAAAAAAAGGGAGACAATAGCTGGTACATACACTGATGCACACACACAACAGTTGCTATCTAACAAAACTAGGCCCATGGCCCAGTTCTTCCCAGCATTGAACGAATTGGGTTGGCAAAATGTTCTTGTTAACTTTTAAGCCACGTCCACAAGGTCGAGCACTGCCCGTCGAGTATGAGGAGTTTGCCCGTCTCCGGGCACCTTTAGCGGGTAAACCATCAAAGGATTACAAAGGATTACAAAGGAGGACCATGTCGACAGGAGATCTTTTTGTCGGATGCAATAGATAAAAAAAAAAAATAATAATAATAAATAAATAAATAAATAAATAAATAAATAAATAAATAAATTAATGAATAAATAAATAAATAAATAAATAAATAAATAAATAAATAAATAAATAAATAAGTAAATAAATAAATAAATGAATAAATAAACAAATAAATAAATAAATAGATAAATAAAAAGTAAATGAATAAGTAAATAGATAAATCAATAAATAGAATAAAAAGTAATGATAGATAATGAATAGATAAACAAATAAATAAAATTATAATAATAATGCATAATATAAATAAATAAACAAATAAATAAATAAATAAATAAATAGGTAAATTTAGATAATAAACAAAGAGGTAAACAGTAATTAATAATGAATTGAGAGATGATAATAAATGATAATCAAGGAAATAACAATAAACAGACAAACAATAACAAACAAATAAATAAACATATACAATAAATTGCATGCATTACAGCATCTTGCTTAGGTGTTTACCTAAATGAATCTTAAAGCTTCGAACTGAACTACATTGCACTCCCTCTGCAGGAAGTTCATTCCATTAATTTACTACACGGTTGACGAAGATGTGTCTACCCACTTCCAAATCAAATTTATTTCCTGACAGTTTGAGACCATTACTTCTTCTCGGATTCTTATTCAGTGTGAAAATTTTGTCACTATTGATGTGGTCAATTCCTTATAGAATCTAAAGACCTGTATCAAGTCAACTATGAGTCTACGCCTTTGTAAGGAAAACAGAATCATATGTTTTATTCGATTTTTGTATGGTTTATTTTTATATTTGTAATCAGTTTTGTGGCTCACCGTTGTGCTTTTTCCAATCTGTCAGTCTTTAATGAGATTCAGTGACCATACAGAAACATCATATTCCAAATGTGGACGAACTAACGATTTATGTACAGTACCTTGTTAATAAGAGCTGGACTTTTGAAGTCAAAAGATCGCGCACTCAGTCCCACAATCCTATTTGTTTTGTCTCACCTCCGCTATTACCACTGTTACTCCGCCTACTGTTCCCTTCTATGGTTCCCTTTCACTTCTTCTGTAGGAAGACCCTTTGCTTTCGATCATCCGAATTAGTCAAGTTCTATTACTCTGTATAAGAGAGTGGAATTAAAACTGAATTTAAAATTTCTGTCGTTTCTTCCCAAATAATATTAAATTTGGTTATGTGAATTACTCGTACACCAAGGGACTCCCATCTGGAATCCTCAATATGGTCACTGGGTCAGTTCGCATTGACGTCATGATTTCTTTAGTCCAATGATCTTTACTTTTACATTTAAGTACTTCCCCCTAAGGTCGTGCCTTTACTCCCATGAACCAATTGAATTTTCTCCTCCTCCACCCTTTCTCCAATCAGAAAGGCTATTACAAACCCCTTAACCCATTCAACTCCGATGACAAGATGTCTTGTCATTTGGTCAAATAAAACAAAAAATCATAATAAAACAACAAAATGTTTGATGATCAAACAGCACCAGAAAAATATGACGTCATCAGTCCTCCTCCTCCTCGAGGAGGAGGACTGATGACGTCATATTTTTCTGGTGCTGTTTGATCATCAAACATTTTGTTGTTTTATTATGATTTTTTGTTTTATTTGACCAAATGACAAGACATCTTGTCATCGGAGTTGAATGGGTTAAGCAATACTGCTTAGTCAAGCAATCTCGAAATTAATGCACCACTGACTTAGTTTACATATTGTTACATCAGTATACTACAGCAAAGAAATCAGATCCCCCTCGATTATTTGTAAGCTTTTAGGCGAGGAGCGAGGTTGTGCAATTCCTTTGCCTACGACAGTTGTTTATCAAACATCCAAGTCATAAAAATAAAATTCTCGCCACCTACCCCTCTATCTATCTTACTTGTCTACCTTTATCTACGAGCCTCTTCTACGAGCCTCTTACACTTTCTCAGAGGCTGAAATACAATACATTGCTTAGATGATTTGAGATCGTTACTGATAATTACGCCGAGATCCTTTTCACTATCCACTTTAGTTAAAATTTTTCCAAATAACTTGTAATCGTACCTACTGTTATTTTTACCCATGTGCATAACCTTGCATTTACTTCTGTTAAATTTCATTAGCCACTTTTCAGACCATTGTTGTAGTTTATCTAAATCTTATATATGTAATTGATTTAAGTGATCATTTGCTATTCCGTACATTTTTGTATCATCAGGAAATTTGGAGACAATAGATTTCAGTCCGTGGCCCAAGAACGGAATCCTGAGAAACTCCATTCGTAACATTTTTCCATTTAGAAGCTTTGCCTTTTAGAACAATTCTCTATTTTTGATCGTCCAGCCAATTGCTAGTCCAACTAGGCTACCACTTATTCCGTGTGAAGCTGATTTAGTAAGTAGTCTTTCGTGGGGGATGGTATCAAAAGCTTTTGCAAAATCTAGATATATGAAATCTATATTGTTTCTTTTGTCATAATTTGAGATGACTGTGTTGTAGAATTCAAGTTAGTCACGCAAGAACGTTTCCGTCTAAATCCATGCTGCCTATCATATATCTAGCAGTTACCTTCTAAATGATGTTTGATAGCATCTCTGATGATAGTTTCCTTCATTTTTCCTACGATTGAAGTCAAGCTTATAGGCCTGTAGTTATTTGGTTTCTTTTTGTTACCTTTTTGAATATGGGAGTAACGTTAGCTAGCTTCCATTCTCTTGGGACATCTTCGGATATGATGGATTTCTTGAAAATAAGTTCTAATGGAACAACAACCTCCTTTTTCATTTCCTTTAAGATTCTTGGATGCCAACCGTCAGGCCCTTTGGGTTTTTCTATGCACCTTTTATTTTTTTCTTTTGTTATATTTACCGTAGTAAGTTCACCCAAGACTTTTCACAAACTGACCTTTCTCAGCGCTATTAGAGGGCAGTGGGCGGAAATTTGACGTCATTGACAAACTCAAAAGGCTAAGGTGTAGGCAGACCCACTCAGTACAAAGTTAGTAGGGCATGAGGTCCGTACCATGTACATACTGGTCTCGACAAGACACAGTAACATTGATTCTGTATAAACCACACCAATATTTATGGAATGTAAGGTGTGACACCATGGTGATCGTACCACACTAGACCACTCACCCACAACCCCTGTTTACTGATTACTAACCACCAACCACGAAAGTCAATCGTGTGGGCATCTTTGTGGGCATAATCTGGTAATCTGGAGACTTTGCCCGGTGTTTCGGTGCTTACTAATGTTGATTTAATTCACCCTATAATGCTAAAAATGTACTACACAGGGCAATGAAACCCATGATATTTGGAAACTGTGCAAACACATTTTTTGTTGTTGAGCATTCAATATATCATTTCCGTATACAGCAGTCACCTTTGTGTTTATATGATCTTTATCATGAAAAATAGTATTAAAGTACATTTTACTCGGTTCGATTATAATCAGCCTACTACCACAGCTAATGGCGAGCGACGTGCATCCTAACTGGCATCATATTTGGGTAAACGCGTTTGTAGGTTCGGTTGAAATGATCAACCTCATACTTTCCAGCTCGAAGCAAAACAGCCCCATCATTCTAAAACAAAGAATTAGTGTTCTAGACAGAAGTTTGACGATCATCTTTGAGCCACGAACGATCATCATTGAACAACAATAGCACTGAACAAAATGTACCTATAGTGCCACAGAATCGAAGCTGGTGGTATTATCGGAAGCTTAGGAGTGCATGCCACTGTATCTACTACATACTGGAGCACCACGCATAATGCACCAAACACAATACTAAAGGATTACATCTGGTCACAGTCTCGTAGTGGCACGTAAATACTACATTTACTTGAGTGCGAGTATATACCTTGCAATGAGGCAACATTCTATGAACAGGAGTCTTGATGACAGCGACATTACCGATGCCATAACCTCTTAAACAACTAATTTCAACAATGTACTGAGACCCCACATTAACACAGACACGCACACTCGTAAACACACAAACGGACCTATGCACTCGCATGCGCACATACACACACACACACACATACACACACACACACACACACACACACACACACACACACACACACACACACACACACACACACACACACACACACACACACACACACACACACAAACACACACGCACGCACACACACGCACACACACACACACACACAGACACACACACACACACACACACACACACACACACACACACACACACACACACACACACACACACACAATCACACACACGCACACGCACACGCACACACACACACACACACACACACACACACACACACACACACACACACACACACACACACACACACACACACACACACACACACACGACTCGATGGAGTTGGTAGAGTTCCCGGCCGTCACTACAGTGGTACGGGTTCGAAGCCCGCTCAGGGCTGAAATAATTTCAGTATCGCTGCGCTGCGAGTCGTTACTCCAATTCTCATGGGCGGGGAGTTGGGTGTGTGCGTGTAAGGTCATGACATTGCCAATAGATCAGTAATATACGAGCCTTTTTCCGGGAGGGAAATAGCTGTCGATCACGAGTCCTACACGTGATCCAAGACCATGGTGAATCACACACACACACACACACACACACACACACACACACACACACACACACACACACACACACACACACACACACACACACACACACACACACACACACACAGACACGCACACGCACACACACACACACACACACACACACACACACACACACACACACACACACACACACACACACACACACACACACACACAGACACACACACACACAGACACACACACACACACACACACACACACACACACACACACACACACACAGACACACGCACACACACACACACACACACACACACACACACACACACACACACACACACACACACACACACACACACACACACACACACACACACACACACACACACACACACACACACACACACACACACACACACACACACACACACACACACACACACACACACACACCTGGAAGACAAAAATATAATAAACCCCAGACAATTTGGGTTCAGACAAGGAAGATCATGTACCACGAACTGAATATGTTTCTACTCAGGATTAATAGACATAGGGCTGATTGTGCCTTTCTGGACTTACAAAAAGTTTTT
>NC_134783.1:1597500-1610000 GCF_046742065.1 Oratosquilla oratoria
CCTTTTCCCTTGTAAAGTGAAACTATACAGGCACTCCTCCAGTCCTCCAGCACTCTACCCTCTCTCCAGCAAACATTAAATAATCTCACCAGCCAGTCCATCATCACTGTACCTTCTTTTTTTTTAGACATTCTGCATCGCATCCATCCAGACCAGGTGCCTTACCTGCTTTCATCATCTTAACAGCTGCCTTCACTTCATCCTTCCTTATTTCTCCTCCATTTTCCTCACTCATCACGGTCATTTTCTTAGCATTTCCCACTACAGCAATCTTTCCCTCCCTATCCTCCTTCACATTTAGGAACTCCCTAAAATATTCTGCCGACCATCCCCTTACTGCCTTCTCTTCCATTATCATCTCTCCATCTGCACCTTTTACCTTTTCTTTTCTACTTGATTCGCCTCCTCTTCCTCTCTTAATTTCTTCCCAAAACATCTTTTTATTACTTTCAAAATTTTCTGTCATACTTTTACCCCATTTCACATCTGCTCTCCTCTTTGCCTCCTTTAAATTTTGCTTTACTTCTTTTTTCTTTTCTTTGTACCTCTCATATGACTCCCTCGTCTTATTTTGTAACCAATCTGTGAAAGCTCGCTTTTTCTCTTCTACAACGTTCTTTGTTTCCTCATCCCACCATTCACTACCCTTCCTTCTATTTCCTCCTGTTCTTCTTGTTCCACACACCATCCTTGCACACTTTGTGACTCCCTCCTTGAACCATCCCCATTCCTCCTCCACACCTAGCTCCACTCTATCCTTCACTCCCTCCTACTCCTCCTTCAGCTTCTTCTTGTACTCCTTCTCCTTTTCCTTTTTATTTAACTTACCTTCCACCAAAAAATGATCTGATATTCCCCCACCCTCTCCCCTTAGCCCATGTACATCCTTAACTCTTCCTATCATAAACCTTTTTACCACTACATAATCCATTAACGCTCTATCTACCACCCTTCTATCCACCACCCTCTCCCATGATTACTTATGCTTGAGTTTCTTCCGAAACACTGTATTTGCTATTATCAACTCTCTTTCTAGACACATTTCCACCATCAACTCTCCAATACAATTCTTTCCTGGAACTCCACATTTCCCAACCACTCCATCAATTGGACCATTTCCTACCCTAGCATTAAGGTCTCCGAGTACTATTACATTGACATTTCTCCCTAAATCCTCTATGTACTCATTCAAATCTATCCAGAAGGCCTCCCTTTCTTCTACACTCTTCTCACTGCCAGGCCCATATGCACTTACAAAGACCAACATCTCCTTTCCCAGTTTCACCTTCATCCACATTATCCTTGATGAAGCCTCCTTCCACTCCACGTTTACCTATATCTTCACTTACTAGAATAGCCACCCCTTCCCTCTCTCGCCCTCTCTTCACTCCTGATATCTCCCACTTACACTCCCAAACTTACACTCGCCCTTCCCTTTCAACTTAGATTCACTCAAAGCCAACACATCCATCTTTCTTTTCACAAACATACTACCTATCTCTTCCCTTTTACTCTCATCTGTACCACATCCACGCACATTAAAAGACCCAAACCTTAGTAAACATAATTAAAGATAAAGAAGGCTAGTTATTAACAGATACATGTAAGATCGACCAGAGACGGAGTGAGTATTTTTCTGAACTCCTAAACCCATTAGATGATACTGAACTTTTGGAACCCTTGGAAGAATACCTAGAAGAATTTGTTTTGAGTAGAGGAAAAATGGTGGATGGTATAACACGAGTTGAGATTAGGGATGCAATAAAGAAAACAAAATATGGAAAGAGTCCTGTCTGTGATGGGATACCTGGTGAACTGCTGAGAGGTAATGAGGATATAGTGGACTGACTTTACCGAAATTTCAACATAGTATGGCGCGATGGCCGGGTGCCCGATGACTGGTGTAAAGCAGTTATCTGTAAGATATCAAAAAAAGGTGATCATAACGAATGCAAAAATTATATAGTCATTACTTATTATCACATATCGGAAAAATATACGAAAGAATTTTAGAGAAAAGACTAAGAGGAAAAGCTGAAGGAAGGCCAGTATGAATTTAGACCACAGAGAGGAACAACAGAACTGATTTTCACACTAAGGATGATCATGGAGAAGAGTTGGGAATGGGCTAAAGATATTTACATCGTTTTAATCGATATAGAAAAGGACTTTGATAGAGTGCCAAGAAACAACCTGTGGAACTCAAACTTGCTAGAGCAATCAAGAGTTTGTACAATAATTGTAAAAGTGCAGTAAGGACACAGCAAGGGGAAGATAACTGGTTGTGTTTCTACTGGGCTTCGACAAGGTGGAGGAATTTCGTCACTGCTTTTTATCCTGTACATGGATAAAATCATGAAGAGTCTTAAAAAACACGCAGATGAAATCATAACCTTAAAATAGGCCGATGATATTGAACTCATAGCAAATACCCTATTGCACTCATAGCAAATACCCCTATTCTCCAAACAGTGGCATGAAAATAAATAAGAATAAGAGAGAAATCATGGTGGTTTCGAGAGAAAGATACGATATGGAAATAAAAATTAAAATTGAAGGGGTCCCATTAAATATAGTAGAAAATTGCAAGTATTGAGGAGTAAACGTCAATGAAAAATGTAACATGAGAACAGTAATAAACAACAGAATTTGCAACTACACGAAAAGACTAAGACTCTTGTACCCACTCCTAAAGGAAAAAAGTATTCCAATCAGGGTTAAAGTCTCGATTTACAAAACAATATTAAGGCTTTTATTAACTTATGGATCAGAAATATGGACGTTGGCAGCTAAATTAAAGATTCAAGCGGCAGAAATGCGAGTCCTACGCCTCAATAAGGGAATAACAAGCAGAGACCAGATGAGAAATGCTGATGTCCAAGAGGAGCTTGGTGTAGAACCAATATTATTATTTGTGGAGAGAAGTAATTTGAGATGGTATGGACACGTGGTGAGGATGGACATAGAAAGGTACCCTCTAAAGTATTACCTCTGGGCACCGAGAGGGACAAGGCCAAGAAGGAGACCCAGGAAAAGATGGAAGAATGGAATCAAAGAGGCAATAGAAACGAGAAGAGAGACAATGGAGACGATAGAAGATGAAGAGAGGTACAGAGGTCAAACCCATTGGAGAAACTTTGCGAGGCACCACAAATGATAGGGCAACTGCTCTACCAGGATTATATATATATATATTTATATTATATATATATATATATATATATATATATATATATACATATATATATATACATATATATATATATATATATATATATATATATATATATATATATATCACAAAGGATTACAAAGGCAGAGCATGCCGACAGGAGACCTTTTGGTCCATATCTAGGTCGGATGCGAAAAAATATCATAATAATAATAAATCAATCAATAAAAAATATAATAATGTAAATAACAAATAAAATACACAAATAAATGCATAGGTATAGTTAAATAACAAACAAATAGATAAATAGTAAATAACAATGAATTAGCATATAACTAATAATAAATGAAAATCAAACAGACAAATGATGACAAAACAAAAACAAACAATATAAAATAAATTATAATCATTACAGCATCTTGCTTAGGTGTTTATCTAAATGATTCTTTAAGCTTCGAACTGAACTACATTGCACTACCTGTGCAGGAGGTTTATTCAATTCATTAACTACATGGTTGGCAAAGTTGTTTCTACCTACTTCCAAATTTAATATATTTCCGGACAGTTTTAGACCACTGTTTCTTGTCTGATTCTCATTCAATGTAAAAATTTTGTCACTTTTGATGTTGAATTTTAAAGACCTGTATCAAGTCACCTCTGAGTCTACTTTTTTTTTTTAGGGAAAACAGATTAATATGTTTTAGTCAATTTTCGTATGATTTATTTTTTATATCTGGGATCAGTTTTGTGGCTCGCCGTTTTACTTTTTCCAGTCTTTCAATGTCTTTAATGAGATTCGGTGATCATACGGAAACAGTATATTCCAAATGTGGACGAACTAACGATTTATATAGCTTGTTAATGAGTGACGGACTTTTGAAATCAAAAGATCGTGCAATCAGTCCTAGAATCTTATTTGCTTTCTCAGAGGCTGAAATACACTTCTTGGTTGATTTGTTAACGAATTTCCAAATAACTTGTAATCGTATTTACTGTTATTTTTATCTATGTGCATTACTTTGCATTTTCTTGTGTTAAATTTCATTAGCCATTTTTCAGACCATTGCTGTAATTTATCTAAACCTTCTTGAATATCTAATTGGTTTAAGGGATCATTTGCCATTCAGCACAGTTTTGTATCATCAGGAAATTTGGAAACAGTAGATTTTAGTCCATGGTCTATATCATTTATATATACTATGAATAGAAGTGGCCAAAAACAGAACCCTGAGAAACTCCACTTGTAACATTTTTCCATCTAGAAGTTTTTCCATTTAAAACAACTCTCTATTCTCGATCATTCAACCAATTACTAGTCCAACTTAATAGGCTACCACTTATTCCGTGTGAAGCTAATTTAGTAATTAGTCTTTCGTGGGGTACGGTATCAAAAGCTTTTGTAAAGTCTAGATATATCAAATCTACATTGTTTTGTTTTTTTTTGTCATAATTTGAGATAACTGTGCTGTAGAATTCAAGTAATTTAGTCACGCAAGAACGTTTTCGTCTGAAACCATGCTGGCTATCATTTATCAAACGGTTGCTTTCTAAATGATGTTTGATAGCATCTCTGATGATAGTTTCCATTATTTTTCCTACGATTGAAGTCAAACTTATAGGCCTATAGTTATTTGGTTTCTTTTTATCACCTTTTTTGAATATGGGAGTAACACTAGCTAGCTTACATTCTCTTGGGACATCTCCGGATATGATGGATTTCTTGAAAATTATTTCTAATGGAACAACAATCTCATTTTTCATTTCCTTTAAGATTCTTGTATGCCAACCGTCAGGCCCTGGCGTTTTATTAACTTTGAGTGTATCTATACACCTTTTAATTTTTTCTTTTGTTATATTTACCGTAGTGAGTAAGTTTACCCTAGACTTTTCACAGGTTTCAGTTTGGAGTTCACTTTGAGGTGTTTCGTTTACAAATACCGAGCTAAAATAATTATTTAAAATATTACACATTCTTTCATTCAAGCTGACCGTCAGCAGATAATAGTGGGCCAATGTGATTCCTAACAACCTTTTTATCTCTAATGTAACTATAGAATTCTTTGGGATTCTCTTTGGATTTATCAGCGATGTTCATTTCGTATTGTCGTTTTCTTTCTTTTTTATTGTCTTTTTTAAAACTCTCTGTATTGATACATAACTTTCATAGTCATTAGATGCACCCGAGCACTTATATTACTTATAAGCCTGTCTCTTTTTAGCAATACTTTTTTCAGTTTCTTTGTCGAGCCACTTTGGGCGAGCCTGATTTGGGGGACGTCTGTCCTTAAAAGGAATGTAAGTATGAATCATATTAGTGAGCGTATTTTGAAATATTTCCCACATCTGATCTACAGGTCTTTCGCTTAATTTTGCCTTCCAATCTGTAAGCTGAAGCTCCTGACGTAGTCCTATGAACTGAACTTTACTGAAATCGGGTATTTTAGAAACACTAGTATCTATTCTAAAAAAAATTAGGAGTTTGAATCTAACTAAGTTGTGATCGCTATTTGCAACAGTTTCACCGACTTCTACATCAGTTACCATGCTTTCGCGGCTAGTGATCAATAGATCGAGTAAGTTTTCATACCTTGTGGGCTCTTTTACATGCTAAATTAAGTAATTGTCACCAAGAAAATCAATCAAGCGACTACCTATATGGCCATGTTCAAGGGTCATCCAATCAATGCCAGTAAAATTGAAATCGCCCATTATCAATAAATCCCGGTTGCAGAAACTAGACAGTTCTTGAAATAACAGTTTGTCGTCTGCTAATGATAATGTCTTTGGCCTATATATTACACCTACATTAATTTTTTGTCCATATATATATATATATATATATATATATATATATATATATATATATATATATATATATATATATATATATATATTTATATATATATATATATATATATATAAATATATATATATATATATATATATATATACATATGTGTGTGTGTGTGTGTGTGTATGTATATATATATGTACGTTAAAAACAATGTTCATGCTTGTGTTTTAGAGAAAGTGAAACAGGATGCATATGACAGTTTGTGGGTTGAGTTAACCCAAACAAATGGACAAAAAATGAATATAGGTGTAATATATAGGCCAAAGACATTATCATTAGCAGACGACAAACTGTTATTTCAAGAACTGTCTAGTTTCTGCAACCGGGATTTATTGATAATGGGTGATTTCAATTTTACTGACATTGATTGGATGACCCTTGAACATGGCCATATAGGTAGTCGCTTGATTGATTTTCTTGGTGACAATTACTTAATTCAGCATGTAAAAGAGCCCACAAGATATGGAAACTTACTCGATTTATTGATCACTAGCCGCGAAAGCATGGCAACTGATGTAGAAGTCGGTGAATCTGTTGCAAATAGCGATCACAACTTAGTCAGATTCAAACTCCTAAACAATTTTAGAATAGATACTTGTGCTTCTAAAATACCCGATTTCAGTAAAGCTCAGTTCATAGAACTACGTCAGGAGCTTCAGCTTACAGATTGGGAGGAAAAATTAAACGAAAAGCCTGTAGATCAGATGTGGGAAATATTTCAAAATACGCTCACTAAGATGATTCAAACTTACATTCCTTTTAAGGACAGACGTCCCCCAAATCAGGCTCGCCCAAAGTGGCTCGACAAAGAAACTGAAAAAAGTATTGCTAAAAAGAGACAGGCTTATAAGAAATATAAATGCTCGGGTGCATCTAATGACTATGAAAGTTATGTATCAATACAGAGAGATTTAAAAAAGACAATAAGAAAAAGAAAACGACAATACGAAATGAACATCGCTGAGAAATCCAAAGAGAATCCCAAAGAATTCTATAGTTACATTAGAGATAAAAAGGTTGTTAGGAATCACATTGGTCCACTATTATCTGCTGACGGTCAACTTGAATATTCAAGTGAAGGAATGTGTAATCTCTTAAACAATTATTTTAGCTCGGTATTCGTAAACGAAACACCTCAAAGTGAATTCCAAACTGAAACCTGTGAAAAGTCTGGGGTAAACTTACTCACTACGGTAAATATAACAAAAGAAACAATTAAAAGGTGTATAGACAAACTCAAAGTTAATAAAACACCAGGGCCTGACGGTTGGCATCCAAGAATCTTAAAGGAAATGAAAAATGAGATTGTTGTTCCATTAGAAATTATTTTCAAGAAATCCATCATATCCGGAGATGTCCCAAGAGAATGGAAGCTAGCTAACGTTACTCCCATATTCAAAAAAGGTGACAAAAAGAAACCAAATAACTATAGGCCTATTAGTTTGACTTCGATCGTAGGAAAAATAATGGAAACTATCATCAGAGATGCTATCGAATATCATTTAGAAAGTAACCGTTTGATAAATGATAGCCAACATGGTTTCAGACGGAAACGTTCTTGCGTGACTAACTTACTCGAATTCTACAACACAGTTGTCTCGAATTATGACAAAAGAAACAATATAGATTTAATATATCTAGACTTTGCAAAAGCTTTTGATACCGTCCCACACGAAAGACTACTTACTAAATTAGCTTTGCATGGAATAAGTGGTAGCCTATTAGGTTGGACTAGTAATTGGTTGAAAGGTCGAAAACAGAGAGTTGTTTTAAATGGAAAACTTCTGGATGGAAAAGTGTTGCAAGTGGAGTTCCTCAGGGTTCCGTTCTTGGGCCACTTCTATTCATAGTATATATAAATGATATAGACCATGGACTAAAATCTACTGTTTCCAAATTTGCTGATGATACAAAACTGTGCGGAGTGGCAAATGATCACTCAAACCAATTAGATATTCAAGAAGATTTAGATAAATTACAGCAATGGTCTGAAAAGTGGCTAATGAAATTTAACACAAGTAAATGCAAGGTAATGCACATAGGTAAAAATAACAGCAAGTACGATTACAAGTTATTTGGAAATTCGTTAATAAAAGTGGATAGTGAAAAAGATCTCGGCGTAATTATCAGTAACGACCTCAAATCATCGAAGCAGTGTATTTCAGCCTCTGAGAAAGCAAATAAGATTCTGGGATTGATTGCGCGATCTTTTGATTTCAAAAGTCCATCACTCATTAACAAGCTATATAAATCGTTAGTTCGTCCACATTTGGAATATGCTGTTTCCGTATGGTCACCGAATCTCATTAAAGACATTGACAGACTGGAAAAAGTACAACGGCGAGCCACAAAACTGATTCCAAATATCAAAAATAAATCATACGAAAATCGACTTAAGCACATGAATCTGTTTTCCCTAAAAAAGCGTAGACTCAGAGGTGACTTGATACAGGTCTTTAAGATTTTAAAGGGAATTGACAACATCAAAAGTGACAAATTTTCACATTGAATGAGAATCAGATAAGAAACAATGGTCTCAAACTGTCCGGAAATAGATTCAATTTGGAAGTAGGTAGAAACAACTTTGCCAACCGTGTAGTTAATGAATGGAATAAACTTCCTGCACAGGTAGTGCAATGTAGTTCAGTTCGAAGCTTTAAGAATCATTTAGATAAATACCTAAGTAAGATGCTGTAATTATTATAATTTATGTTATATTATTTGTTTTTGTTTTGTTATAATTTGTCTGTCTGATTTCCATTTATTATTAGTTATATGTCAATTTATTATCATTTACTATTTACCTGTTTGTTTGTTATTCAACTATACCAATGCATTTATTTATGTATTTTAATTGTTATTTACATTGTTATAGTTTTAATTTATTATTAATATGATTTTTTTTTTTTTTTTTTCATCCGACCTAGATATGGATCAAAAGGTCTCCTGTCGGCATGCTTTTCCTTTGTAATCCTTTGTATACTATATACACATATATATATATATATATATATATGTATATATATATAGAATATATATATATAAATATATATATATATAGAATATATATATATATATATATATATATATAGAGAGAGAGAGAGAGAGAGAGAGAGAAAATAACAACAGTTTGCCCTTTTTAGATGTTGAAATAATTAATTAGAGATAATGGTACTCTGAAAACTAAAGTCTATAGAAAACCTACCAATATTCTTTCCTATGTTAATTTTTATTCCAATCACCACATCAATGTAAAAAGATCAGCTTTTATTTCTATGTACTTGAGAGCTTACAGGATTTCAGATCCTGAATTTATTGATGATGAATTTAGAACTATCCGGAATATTGGGGAAAAGTTAAAATATCCTATTCATATTCTTAATCAATGTCACAACACCGCCAAGAAACGCTTACACAAAGCTTGCAATCAAGAACTAGGATACCATAAACAACTAAATACACTTGTCCTTCCTTTTCATGAAAATTTTCTTAGTATTGTTAACCTACTCAAAAAATTTGATATCAAAGTAGCCTTTAAATATGACCACACCATTAAGAAAACTTTAATTAAGAACAGCCCTCCTAACAACAACGGTGTGGTCTATAAAATTCCTTGCCAAGATTGTAATAAATTTTATATTGGGCAAACTGGGAAAAACTTGGAAACAAGGATTTCCAACATAAATATAGTGTGAGATCTGCCCAGGAAAACAATGCGTTATTCCAACATAAATCATTAAACAACCATCATATTGATTGGTCTAAGGCAACAATTTTACCCAAAGGAAAAAGCTTGCAAGAAAGAAATATAATAGAATCTTGCTTAATATCAGGCACGTTTGACAAAAATACAAACTTAAGCTATGGTCATTTTAAATGTGATAAATTGATAACCCAAATGGTCACCGAGATCTTTCCGCCAGATTGACCCTTATGTGTTGGTCAGGTCAATAGGGGTAAGGTCATCCCCCCCTTCTCACATTGTATTGTCTCCCCCCTTCCCCCCCTAAGGTTGCCACCTGATACTTATATTTAAACCCTACTCTGTATCTCTGTCATTTAGTCTGAAGATGTAATATACGAAAGTGTTTACTGTCTACAAGTTTCCTTTCTCCTGTGGTTATTTTGCATATATATATATATGTATATATATATATATACATATACATACATATATATATGTATATTTATATATACAGTATAAATATTTATATATATGTATATATATAAATATATATATATGCATGTATATATATATATATATATACATATATATATCAAGGACTACTATTACACAGGACGTGCGCACCCAGATCCTTGGGTCCGCTAGTGGAGGCCATTGCTTTCTTTGTAACCTAACATTTTATATTGGAAAAATATATCAAAACTAGAAACCTAACATTGTATGTAGGACAAATATATCAACTATTGACTTATTCAATGCAGTACAAGTTAATATATACTTTTATAGTGAAATATGAATCTATTCTTAAGGCACTATTATGCTTTGAAATGCAAATTTTAGCCGGACTTAACAAGTATTATTGTATGAGGTTAGTGGACACCAGGGTTGGCGATTTTTTTTATATTTTTGAAAAATATGAAAAATCGAGTTTTTTTTTTTTTATCTAAATCAGATTTATTTTATTTAAATTGATTTTTTTTATAGATTTTAAATACTGTGGGATTGCTATCATACAGTTCCTTGACGTCAGCAAATTATGCTGTTGTTTTATTGTCAAAACTGATCTTCTGACACTTCGCACTGATCCAGTTGTTGCGGATGCACTCCATAAGATGTACTGTGTCAAAAAGGAGAAACCAGACACGCTCTTTGTCAAGAGGATGCTTGGCTGTGGCACGGCAATCACCCGGAAAATCAAACAACTTACAGTACTGCTGGTTTATCTTGTGGTTGTCTGTGATAGACCCGATGACACGCCCACCTGTCCTCTCAACATGAGCTGCAGCCTCCTTCACACGCTCAAGCTGGTATGCTGCTGTAAGCTTGTGAACGGGTGTCACAGAAATCATAATACTAGGCCCTCTTTGCAGCGACTTCATCATATTACATAGCACAGAAGTGGCCTTGCAGTCTGGCTTGTTCACTGCCATGCCACTCAAAACCCCACCAGAAAATGCAACAGTTGGCCGAATCTGTACTTCATCTATCAAATGAAATACATTCTTCTGCTGCAGTGTCTTTTTTTTGGCAAATGTTTTCTTCATCACCTGATCCTTGTCAATAGATGGAGTGATATACTGCAGCTTGCGTTTCCTTGGCAGCACCAAAAAGTCTGAGTTGCTCATAACTACACTTGGGGTATGATTCAAGAGCAAAACAATAATCATTCATGGAAAACTGTTTCTGTGATAAAAGTTCCAACTGACGTGTAAAAAATACCAGCTTCTTCTCATTCTCGGTGTATACACAGGCTGACGTGTGGGTTTGAAGGAGAGTGAGAATAATCTCAATCTTTTTGTCAAACGGGATGTCATAGTTAATTGCTAAGCGCATAGCTTCGGCGAATTGACCATACGACCTCAAATCACTGTTGGGATGAAGTGTCTTACCCATTGGTACACTAATGCCCTTCTTGAATGCACGGCAGATCAGTGGACTACATAACGTGGGCGTGTTTTCGACAATCACAGACAGGCTTCACTCACTGAAATTTTCTGTCATGAACAGACACACTAACCTTTCTTCCTATCTTGAAATAAATAAGTTCTTGTACTGCTACTGTAGGTCACGTTCAGGTCTAAAAGCATCAAATGAAGTAATCGTATCTTTCTGAAGAAAATGCCTCAGTTGCTTGTCTTCGGCCTTTGCCGGGCGAGGTGCAGGTTTTGAAGATGGCAGACATGAAGCAGGCACATTGAAGACACTGGGAGGGATCGCAGGTCGCGTAGAACCACCAGGCAATTTGATAGAAGGCGTGTTGGGACCCCAGTGTTTCTCACAAATGAAAAATCTGTCAGAATCAACAACAAAGTTCTTACGTGGTGGCAGCACATCAATCCACTTCTGTCTTTCATAACGGTCTTTTGTCAGTCGAAACACTCGGCACCTGTTATCCTTATTATAATTACTGTTGCAGTTCACAACACCACGCTTATTCGGCATTTTGAATACACAAAATTAGCAGGAACCTATGTAAACAAATACAATCCACTTCTAAATGCAGCCACGCGGGAAAGACGGAGTAACACAACCTTAACATCTCCATTGCTAGTAACACACTGGACCAGTGTTGCCACTCTGGAAAAAAAAACACCTAGTCAGCTTGCCAAAAACTACTACATTGAACAAAAAACTACTAGATTCGAATTATATTACACAACATACACATGAAAACATTTTGAAGTTAGAAAACTGTATACATCAAACTAATTACCACTGCCTGTAATGGTGCAACAATCCAAACTTTCACAACCAATCACTAGTTAGTCAAGTAGACAACTATAAGCTAA
>NC_134783.1:1617500-1622500 GCF_046742065.1 Oratosquilla oratoria
GTATTTTTTTTGTCACCTTTTTTGAATATGGGAGTAACGTTAGAAAGCTTCCAAATTTCTTGGAACATCTCCGGATATGATGGGTTTCTTGAAAATAATTTCCAATGGAACAACAATCTAAATTTTCATTTTCTTCAAGATTCTTGGATGCCAACCGTCAGGCCCTGGTGTTTTTCTTTTTTAACTTTTAGCTTTTCTATACACCTTTTAATTTTTTCTTTTGTTATATTTACCGTTGTGAGTATGTTCACCCTACATTTTTCACAGATTTCAGTTTGGAGTTCACTTTGAGGTGTTTCATTTACGAATATTGAGCTAAAAAAGTTGTTTAAAATATCACAGATTCCTTCATTTGAATATTCAAGTTAACCTTCAACAGATAATAGTAGGCCAATGTGATTCCTAATAACCTTTTATCTCAAATGTAACTATAGAATTCTTTGGGGTTCTCTTTCGATTTATCAGCAATATTTATTTCGTATTGTGCATAGAGGATTTAGGTAGAAATGTCAATGTAATAGTACTGGGAGACCTTAATGCTAGGGTAGGAAATGATCCAATTGATGGAGATGTTGGGAAATGTGGAGTTCCAGGAAAGAATCGTAGTGGAGAGTTGATGGTGGAAATGTGTCTAGAAAGAGAGTTGATGATAGCAAATACAGTGTTTCGAAAGAAAGTCAAGCATAAGTACACATGGGAGAGGGTGGTGGACGGAGAGGTGGTAGATAAAGCGTTAATGGATTATGTAGTGGTAAATTGGATTATGATAGGAAGAGTTAAGGATGTACATGTGCTAAGGGGAGAGGGTGGGCGAATATCAGATAATTTTTTGGTGGAAGGTAAGTTGAGAGTGGAGGATAGATGGAGAAAGAGGAAAGGGACAAAAGGTAGGGAGGTGCTTATAGTGAACTCTTTAAATGAAAGAAAAAGGAGAAGGAGTACAAGAAGAAGCTGAAGGAGGAGTGGGAGGGAGTGGAGGATAGAGTAGAGCTAGGTGTGGAGGATGAATGGGGTTGGTTCAAGGAGGGAGTCACAAAGTGTGCAAGGATGGTGTGTGGAACAAGAAGGACAGGAGGAAATAGAAGGAAGGGTAGTGAATGGTGGGATGAGGAAACAAAGAAGGCTGTAAAAGAGAAGAGGCGAGATTTCTCAGATTGGCTACAAAATAGGACGAGGGAGTCATATGAGATGTACAAAGAAAAGAAAAGAGAAGTAAAGCAAAAGGTAAAGGAGGCAAAGAGGAGAGTAGATGTGAAATGGGGTAAAAGTATGACAGAAAAATTTGAAAGTAATAAAAAGATGTTTTGGAAAGAAATTAAGAGAGGAAGAGGAGGCGAATCAAGTAGAGAAGAAAAGGTAAAAGGTGCAGATGGAGAGATGATAATGGAAGAGAAGGCAGTAAGGGGAAGATGGGCAGAATATTTTAGGGAGTTGCTAAATGTGAAGGAAGATAGGGAGGGAAAGATAGCTGTAGTGGGAAATGCTAAGAAAATGACCGTGATGAGTGAGGAAAATGGAGGAGAAATAAGGAAGGATGAAGTGAAGGCAGTTGTTATGATGATGAAAGCATGTAAGGCACCTGGTCTGGATGGATGCGATGCAGAATGTCTAAAAAATGAGGCACAGTGATGGTGGACTAGCTGGTGAGGTTATTTAATGTTTGCTGGAGAGAGGGTAGAATGTCGGAGGACTGGAGGAGTGCCTGTATAGTTCCACTTTACAAGGGAAAAGGGGACAAGTGTGAATGTAGTAGTTTCAGAGGGATTAGCTTGTTAAGTGTATTTGGGAAGGCTTATGGGAGGATGTTGAGTGAGAAGATTAGGAGAGGAACAGAGGGAGTAATTGGTGAGGAACAGTATGGATTTAGGACAGGTAGAGGTTGTGTAGATCAGATCTTTGTGGTAAGACAGATATGTGAAAAAGCTATAGGAAAGGGGAAGGATGTTTTTGGGCTTTTATGGATCTGGAAAAGGCTTACGGCAGTGTAGATAGAAAGGCACTGTGCGAGATTTTGCGGATATACGGGATAGGAGGAAAGCTTCTGGAAGCTGTCAAGAGTTTTTATGAGAGTAGTAGAGTTTGTGTCAGGATTAGAAATGGAGAGAGTGAGTGGTTTGAGGTAAAGGTGGGACTTCGTCAAGGATGCGTTATGTCGCCCTGGCTGTTCAACTTATACATGGATGGGGTAGTGCGAGAGATAAATGCAAGGGTAGTGGGTCAGGGATTGGAGATGGTTAAAAAAAATGGAGAAAAGTGGGAGGTGAGCCAGCTGTTGTTTGCTGACGACACTGCGCTTGTGGCAGGATCGGAGGAGGGATTGAGGAAGTTGGTGACAGAGTTTGGGAGAGTATGTGATAGAAGAAAGCTAAAGATAAATGTGGGTAAAAGTAAGGTGATGAGATGTACAAGGGGTGAAAGTGGCAGTAGAATGGAAGTGAGCATTAAGGGAGAGCGATTGGAGGAAGTCGATAGTTTTAGATACTTGGGTGCAAATGTGGCATGAAAAGGTGGAGTGAAGGTGGAGGTAGAATGTAGATTGAGAGAAGCGAGTAAATGCCTTGGTGGATTAAAGAGTGTAATGAGGAATAGACATTTGGGAATGGATGCTAAGAGGAGACTGTATGAAGGAGTGATTGTGCCAACAGCACTGTATGGGGCAGAAACATGGAACATAAGAGAAGAAGAGAGAAGGAGTTTGAATGTGTTTGAGATGAGGTGTCTGAGAAGTATGATGGGGGTTAATAGGCTAGATAGAGTGAGAAATGAGGAGGTGAGGAGGAGAACAAGGGTGGAAAGGGAGTTGGGAGATAGGGTTGATGAAAGAGTATTAGGATGGTTTGGACACATGGAAAGAATGAGTGAAGAAAGACTAGTAAAATAGGTATGGAAGGCAGATGTGGAGGGAGTGAACATGAGGGGACGTCCTAGGATGAGATGGATGAATGGTGTGAAGGGGGCTTTGGGGAAGAGGGGAATGTCTGTTGAGGAAGGACGGGAGAGGACAGAAGACAGGGGTGAATGGAGAATGGTTGTGTATGGATGATGTTGTGATGCATGAGGTAGAAAGGGCGGGAGGATGGTGGTGAGGTAGTATGTGTGAGCAAAATTTGACGCAGCCCGAAGTGATTTCTCCCCCGTCCTCTCCTTTTATGCATGAGGGGACGGAGAGGGGGGGGGGTCGCTGATTTAATGAAGCGGCCTTGCTGTGGATGTCCTGTGTCCTGCAACACTGCTTCTGACCCAGGGCAGTGGACAAGGTGCTGGGATGACCCGTCATCCAGGAGGCGCTAAGATAAGAGGGAGGGTAGGGGTGTGTGGAGTGTATTCAGAGATGGAATGGGTGGGAACGACTTTATGCATTTTCCTTTTTGGCTACCTCCCTTGTAAGGGGGAAAAAGCCTTGGTATATGTATGCATGTATGTATGTATGTATTGTCGTTTTTTTATTGTCTTTTTTAAATCTCTCTGTATTGTTACGTAACTTTGATAATCATTAGGTGTACCCGAGCACTTGTATTTCTTATAATCCTGTCTCTTTTTAGTAATACTTTTTTCAGTTTCTTTGTCAAACCCTTTTGGACGAGCCTGATTTGTTGGGCGTCTGTCCTTTAAAAGGGATGTATGAATCATCTTAGTAAGCGTATTTTGAAACATTTCTCACATCTGATCTACTGGTCTTTTGCTTAATCTGGCACCCAATCTGTAAGTTGAAGCTTCTGACGTAGTCCTATGAACTGAGCTTTACTGCAATTGGGTATTTTAGAAACACAAGTATCTGTTCTAAATTTTTTTAGCAGTTTAAATCTAAGTTGTGATCGCTACTTGCAGTAGTTTCACCATCTTCTACGTGTGTTGTGGGCTCTTTTACATGTTGAACTAAGTAATTGTCACCAAGAAAATCTATCAAGCACCTAAATGGCTATGTTGAAGGGTCATCCAATCAATGTCAGTAAAGTTGAAATCACCCATTATCAATAAGTCCCGGTTATAGAAACTAGACAGTTCTTGAAACAACATTTTGTCGTCTGCTAATGATAATGTTTTTGGCCTATATCAACCTTTTTGCTTCTATATTAACTTTTTGTCCATTTGTTTGGGTTAATTCTACACACAAATTGCCATATGCATCCTGTTTCACTTTCTCTAAAACACTTTGAGCTTGTGTAATGAGAACACTCACTTGTGGGTTGGCCTTTTTTTTTTTTTAGTGTATAGGTTAATGCAGCCGTCTCTTTTCATTTCCACTAGGAGGTTCTGGAAGTCTGTTCTCTCTCATACTTTTCGGTTTGTGATTAGGACTCTTTCCAAAAGGAAACAACGGGACGCCTAGCCAACACTTGACTTCGAGTTTGTCTCAGGTCTTCGTTCTTGTTTTTCAGGAATAGCCCTTTCAGGGGAAATCAACTAATCAATTAATTTGATTATTTATAAATATATAATTCAATTATTTATCTATTTATCTATGAATTAATGTATTTATGTATTCACTTATTCAGCTATCTATTAATTTTTTTATCTATCTATTTATTACTTGTCTCTTTATACATTCACTTATCTATCTAATCCTTTGTTTTTACCGTTTATCACTCTGAAATATGTACATAAGAGACATATGTAAATCAAAGAATCTGTTCACTGACGACTGACAGAAAGACACGAGGAAATCCATGTTTCTCTCCCAGATTAGATTTTTAGACAGAGCGTAGGGAAGACAATGAAATACGATATACGTGCTGCGTTAGAACACTGAAAGAATGCGAACGGGACAGCTTGAAGAAAGACATATTCGTTCCAAGAGAATGGAATAAAACGAAACACATCAAGGGTACACGATGTCAATTCATGTAGTTTGGTCAAAAATGTATCAGTGGGGAATAACACGTACTTGCAGATGCAAATGGGTATATACAGGAACATATATGGGTATAGATGCAGGGATATGAATGTGTGCTCGTGTAAATATATGTACAGAACACACACACACACATACACACACACAC
>NC_134783.1:1657500-1662500 GCF_046742065.1 Oratosquilla oratoria
TTACTTGAAGGTATACAGATATTCTGTGATTGAATGGGTAAAATGACCTTAGTCGCACTCAGTATCTTTTTATATGATTGGAGACTAATTTTTTTTTTCAAAAATTAATTCCAATTACATTCAACTTCTACTATTCCTCCATTCTGCTGCCGCCCTTAAATCTCACATTTCGTAACTCCACCTCTTCAGTGATATGATCTCCATGGATAGAAACGATGGTTCCTGCGGACAAAATCCTAAATACCTAAGTTCCAGTGTCTTAATCAGTCATGAGGGGCTTATGCAACACGTTCTAGTAGGTTTCTCTTGGACAACAAGAAGAAAGAATAATTTTTCCTTAGAATTATTTTGTATTTTATTTTTTCAAAGAGGATAATTCTTATTCGAAAGGCAAATGAGCTATTTTAATTTTCAGCTGTTGATGATGTGCTTGA
Organism: Oratosquilla oratoria; assembly: GCF_046742065.1. Classification (NCBI taxonomy): domain Eukaryota; kingdom Metazoa; phylum Arthropoda; class Malacostraca; order Stomatopoda; family Squillidae; genus Oratosquilla; species Oratosquilla oratoria. The sequence goes on from NC_134783.1 coordinate 1,657,935, forward strand.
ATAATCTCATTAACATTGACAAAAATAGATAGATGTAGAGACTAAGACAGACAGAGACCGAACGAGAGAGAGAGAGAGAGAGAGAGAGAGAGAAAGAGAGAGAGAGAGAGAGAGAGAGAGAGAGAGAGAGAGAGAGAGAGAGAGAGAGAGAGAGAGAGAGAGAGAGAGAGAGAGAGAGAGAGAGAGAGAGAGATTGAGAGAGAGAGATTGAGAGAGAGAGAGAGAGATTGAGAGAGAGAGATTGAGAGAGAGAGATTGAGAGAGAGAGAGAGAGAGAGAGAGAGAGAGAGAGAGAGAGAGAGAGAGAGAGAGAGAGAGAGAGAGAGAGAGAGAGAGAGAGAGAGAGAGAGAGAGAGAGAGAGAGAGAGAGAGAGAGAGAGAGAGAGAGAGAGAGAGAGAGAGAGGTATGGCCGAAGACATCCCTCTTAATATACAGATTTACGAAGAGTATCACTGACATGATGGAAGGTACAGAAAGCTATGGCAACACATGAGGATGATACAAAAATAATGAGAACAATATTGAGTGGGTCATTGCAAAAATATATGGACACTACTTTTGGATGGAGGCAAGAATGGGAAATTAATTTTAATATCAAAAAAATGAAAAGTAAAAGAAATGGGCCATAGCTGCAAAAGACTATATTGAAGCTATTCCTTAGGAAATGTGTAACCCATTACCAAAGCAAATGAGGAGAAAGACTGGTAGCGTTGATAAGAGACAAATTGTCACCTGACAGACACATCAGTAGGACTGTGGGAGAAAGGTACGGACTGTTGTAGAAAATTCAAATTGAATTTTACTATATGGATGAAGAGATGATGAAAAAAATCATCAAAACCATAGTCCGCCCGAGAATGGAATATGCATCAAAGGTATAGTCTTCATATAGAATGAGGGATATAAGAAAGATTGAGAGAATATAAAGGGCAACAACCAAACTGGCTCCCAGCCTGACAGATAAACAACATGAAGAAAGACTAAAAGCATTGGGTCTACCAACTATGAAAGATCAAAGAGGTCACTAAAAGAGGTCACTAAAAGAGATAGGTTGTCTTGACAGATTAAATGTGGGAAGATTTTAACAGATTATGGGAACAAATCAAGAAAGACCACATGTCTAGAGCGTGTGAAGAAATATAGTTTTCCACATAGATTCATAAACACTTGGAATAGTTTAGAAAGTGGTATATCTCAAGCTCGAATAATACGTGAATTCAAATTTGAATATGATAACTGGAAATCAAAGATACAGATTAAGTTGAAACTGTACATGAATTTGAAGCTATATATGATATGTTGGAAAGTAGGTGACGGAATCCAACGAGTGTTACTCCTTTTTTGTGTATTACAATTTGATATGTATACATAGAAACAAGGCTGAAATAATTTCAGTATCGCTGCGCTGGGCGGAGAGTTAGGGGTGTATGCGCGTGTAAGGTCACAGCGTTACCCATAGATTGGTCATTTATGAGCTCTAAACTCTCTTTCGGGAGGGAAAATAACTGTTGATAACGAGTCTAACACGTGATCCATGACTGTGGTGAATCACCCACCAACACCCACACCCACAGATTATACATATATATATATATATATATATATATATATATATATATATATATATATATATATATATATATATATATATATATATGCTAAGATCTGGAGTCTAGGATCCATGTTGCAAGGGGAGAAGCGTAAACACCAGACTCAAAGTGGGAAGTTTTATGCCCGACGTTTCGACATTAAACTACCCACTTTGAGTATGGCGTTTACGCCTCTCCCCTTTCAATATATACATATATATATATATATATATATATATGTATATATATATGTATATATACATATATATGTATATATATACATATATATGTATATATATATGTATATATATATATATGTATATATATATATCTATAAAGTAATGTAACACATTCGTAAAGATTCAACAAAAACCCACTGTGTTGGATAAGAAGAAATGAAATAAATGAATTCCATATATTTCGATCACGGACTGTGATCCTCTTCAGTGGAATACAGAAAGGTAGAGCAAAAGGCATGTCATATATACAATAAAAATAAGGGACAAGGCTGAATATATATATACATATATATATATATATATATATATATATATATACATATACTTCAACAAAAACCCACTGTGTTCGATAAGAAGAAATGAAATAAATGAATTCCATATATTTCGTTCACGGACTGTGATCCTCTTCAGTGGAATACAGAAAGGTAGAGCAAAAGGCATGTTATATATACAATAAAAATAAGGGACAAGGGTAGGACTCAGGTAGCGTCTAGTGCTTTGCGGGGCAGGTCACCCGCCTTCACCAACGATGGTAACAATTTGTTGACTGCCCAGGTGGTAATGCAGTCAGGTGACCACTGCCCATATGATATATTAAAATTTGGAAATTTGTTAATCAAGGATGATTCTATTATTTTTCTTTTAAAACTGCATTTTGAATTAAAGATAATCTTTGCCTCATTCCAATCCATATGATGGCCTTCCTTGTCTACATGTTGGAAGACAGCGGAATTATGTTTACGCCTCTCCCCTTGTTGTGCGTATTCAATTAAATACGCACAACATAATTCCGCTGTCTTCCAACATGTAGACAAGGAAGGCCATCATATGGATTGGAATGAGGCAAAGATTATCTTTAATTCAAAATGCAGTTTTAAAAGAAAAATAATAGAATCATCCTTGATTAACAAATTTCCAAATTTTAATATATCATATGGGCAGTGGTCACCTGACTGCATTACCACCTGGGCAGTCAACAAATTGTTACCATCGTTGGTGAAGGCGGGTGACCTGCCCCGCAAAGCACTAGACGCTACCTGAGTCCTACCCTTGTCCCTTATTTTTATTGTATATATAACATGCCTTTTGCTCTACCTTTCTGTATTCCACTGAAGAGGATCACAGTCCGTGAACGAAATATATGGAATTCATTTATTTCATTTCTTCTTATCGAACACAGTGGGTTTTTGTTGAAGTATATGTATATATATATATATATATATATATATATATGTCTATATTTATGTATATATATATACATATATATATATATGTACATATATATGTATATATGTATATATACATATATATGTATATATATATATAAATATATATATACATATATTGTACATATGTATATATATACATATATATATACATATATATATATACATACGTATATATATATACATATATATATACATATATATATATACATATATATATACATATATATATGTATATGTATATATACATATATATGTATATATATACATATATATAATATATATATATATATGTATATGTATATATACATATATATGTATATATATACATATATATATGTATATATATACATAAATATATATATATATATATATATATGTATATATATACATAAATATACATAGATATATATATACATATATATATATACATAAATATACATATATATATATATACATGAATATACATATATATATATATATATATATATATATATATATATATATATTGGAGTAACGCGGCAAAATATTTTCTTTAAGGCATATAGAATTGTATGCAATAGCAAATTGAGCTCTGATGAGTTTCCGATGAAGAGTTTCAAGTCTTCTAAAGATCTCTCTAGCATGGAGAGGTAAAGAAAAAACCAAGTTGCCGATAGAAGCCATCTAATGGGTAGAACAGGATACAAGACATTTCGCTAATCACAGTTAGCATTTTCAATTGTGACAATAGCAAAGAAATGGATGATTATAAATACAGAAAGTAAACACTAGGAAAGATTACAAAGAAATGACCGTTATTCTGGTCTGAAACTGAGAAAGGACACGTTGAATATCGGGGAAAGGAACGCGGGAAGGGGAACTGTGACAACTGGGAAAGGACACTTGTTTCTTTCTTTACCTCTCCATGCTAGAGAGATCTTTAGAAGACTTGTATATATATATATATATATATATATATATATATATATATATATATATATATATATATATATATATATGAGAGTAATTCGCTAATAGCAGCGACGTCAAACCAGTCTAGTGGTTAGGGCACTGGGAAGGTGATTTACGGATGGCCGAGTACAGTGGGTTCGAATCCTGCATGCAACTGTCACAAAAGTTATTATATACATATATATATATACATATATATATATATATATATATATATATATATATATATATAATTATATATATCTAAGTCTAAATAAAAATATTCTTCTAAAAAATGCTGTGGAAGTCGGGGACAGGTGGTATTATGGTGACACTTTGTCCTAAAAATATTCTTGAAAAAGCGATTGGGAAAGTCGGGGTTAGTTGGTATTCTTCTTCTTCTTCTTCTTCTTCTTCTTCTTCTTCTTCTTCTTCTTCGCGTTCCTCTTCGCGTTCTTCTTCGCCTTCTTCTTCGCCTTCTTCTTTGCCTTCTTCTTTGCCTTCTTCTTTGCCTTCTTCTTTGCCTTCTTCTTTGCCTTCTTCTTTGCCTTCTTCTTTGCCTTCTTCTTTGCCTTCTT
>NC_134783.1:1672500-1675000 GCF_046742065.1 Oratosquilla oratoria
ATATGAGAGTAATTCGCTAATAGCAGCGACGTCAAACCTACTGTGGTCTAGTGGTTAGGGCACTGGGAAGGTGATTTACGGATGGCCGAGTACAGTGGGTTCGAATCCTGCATGCAACTGTCACAAAAATTATATATATATATATATATATATATATATATATATATAGAAATATATATACATATATATATATATATATATATATATATATATATATATATATAAGTCTAAATAAAAATATTCTTCTAAAAAATGCTGTGGAAGTCGGGGACAGGTGGTATTATGGTGACACTTTGTCCTAAAAATATTCTTGAAAAAGCGATTGGGAAAGTCGGGGTTAGTTGGTATTCTTCTTCTTCTTCTTCTTCTTCTTCTTCTTCTTCTTCTTCTTCTTCGCGTTCTTCGCCTTCTTCTTCTTCTTCTTCTTCTTCGCGTTCTTCTTCGCCTTCTTCTTCGCCTTCTTCTTCGCCTTCTTCTTTGCCTTCTTCTTTGCCTTCTTCTTTGCCTTCTTCTTTGCCTTCTTCTTTGCCTTCTTCTTTGCCTTCTTCTTTGCCTTCTTCTTTGCCTTCTTCTTTGCCTTCTTCTTTGCCTTCTTCTTTGCCTTCTTCTTTGCCTTCTTCTTTGCCTTCTTCTTCGCGTTCTTCGCGTTCTTCGTGTTCTTCTTCTTCTTCTTCTTCTTCTTCTTCTACTTCTTCTTGTTCTTCTTTGCGTTCTTCGTGTTCTTCTTCTTTTTCTTCTTCTTCTTCTTCTTCTTCGCGTTCTTCGTGTTCTTCTTCTTCTTCTTCTTCTACTTCTTCTTCGCGTTCTTCTTTGCGTTTTTCGTGTTCTTCTTTTTCTTCTTCTTCTTCTTCTTCTTCTTCTTCCTCCTCGCGTTTTTCTTCGCGTTTTTCTTCGCGTTCTTCTTCGCATTCTTCTTCGCATTCTTCTTCGCATTCTTCTTCGCGTTTTTCTTCGCATTCTTCTTCGCGTTTTTCTTCGCGTTCTTTTTTGCGTTCTTCTTTGCGTTCTTCTTCGCGTTCTTCTTCCTCGCGTTCTTTTTCGCGTTCTTTTTCGCATTCTACTTCGTGTCTTATTCGCGTTTTTCTTCACGTTCTTCTTCCTCGCGTTCTTCTTCGTGCTGGGGATCCCGCGTTTGGGTTCCGCCCCGAGGCCGAAGGGGAAAACGAGGGATTAGAGGGCGGAAAGTTGCGGCCGTAGGCCGCTGTTTGCGCAGCCAAGCCCCCGGCGAAGCCGTAGAGGGCGAAGCCGTAGAGGGCGAAGCCCGCGGCTTGTTGTTTATACAAACACAAACAAATATGAAATCTAAATCAAATTGACACGCATGGGGATCCACATGAACCCCCATCAAGCACTGGCATTAGGGATATTGTGCATAGCTTGATATATAAGTTAATTATATTCTCTCAATTCTGAAATATCCTTTAGCATATTGGCAATCATAGTTCTGAAGAATTTAGAAAAATAAAATGTGTTTCAATGGTTTACATGTTTTCACCATGTTGTCAACAACAATTTCAAAAACTTCTGCAAAAGAGAATGAGTTTCAAAATGTTGTAAATGCATTTAATATATCGACATCATAGTTTTGAAGAAGAAATCAGAAAAAATAGAAGGGTTTCAGAACGTTTTGTATATATTTCCGTGCCAATGGCCTGTAAGCCGTGAACTAAATATATTGAAATATTATTTCCGCTGGTTTTTTTTTTTTTTTTTTCTACTTTCATTTTTTTCCTGAGTTACCCTTCTCATCTTCTGACTTTCCTCTTTCTCTCCTTCCGCGTCCTTTCCTTTACTCTTTTCATTATTTCCTTCTCTATATCTTTCTGTATTTCATTTTGAAGCTTCCTCATGTTCCTGGTTCTTCATCCCGTCGTTTTGTGTGTGTGTGTGTGTGTGTGTGTGTGTGTGTGTGTGTGTGTGTGTGTGTGTGTGTGTGTGTGAATAAATCACAAAAACATGTGAGTCACAAGTTGATACCATTTCACATTCTCATATGAAAAACAATGTTGATCTTATCCTAAAGCTATCTGGACAAAATCCCTCCTTTAATTTTTTATCTTGTTAGTTTTGATGTCACTAATCTTTTTACTCGAGTTACTGTTTTAAATTTGTTAATATATTTAGAAGATGAGTTGAAGAAATATGATATGCTTCTTCCGGTCCACTTAATAAACAGTCTCATTAAGTTATGTGTGTTAGATTCAGAATTTGAATTTAATTATAAAATCTATAAGCAAAAGTTAGGAATGGGAATGTGGAATCCTGTGTCTATTTCTTTAAGTAACTTGTATGTGGAATTTATTGAAAGAGATATTTTGACTAAAATTGTTCCTAGGAAAGGCATTTGGCATAGACATGTTGATGATATATTATGCATGAGGCCTATTGACCAACCTTTCAACAGGTTTTTATTAACGTTTGGTACCATCAATTGAATTATTAAAGAAACTGAAAAGAACAATAGTCTGCCCTTTTTTGATGTTATGATTTATAGGCCTGA
>NC_134783.1:1680000-1687500 GCF_046742065.1 Oratosquilla oratoria
GAGTGGAGAATGGTTGTATATGGATGATGTTGTGACTGCATGAGGAGGAATGGGCGGTGGGGTGGGGGGTGGGGTAGTATGTGTGAGTAAATTTTGACGCAGCCCGAAGGGATTTCTCCCCGTCCTCGCCTTATATGCAAAGGGGGACGGAGAGGGGGGGTCGCCGATTAAATAAAGCGGCCTTGCTGTGGATGTACTGTGTCTTGCGACACTGCTTCTGACCCAGGGCGGTGGGCAGGGTGCAGGGATGACCCGTCATCTAGGAGGTGCTCAGATGAGAGGAAGGGTGGGAGGGGTGTGGAGTGTATTTAGGGATGAAATGGGTGGGAGTGTTTTTATGCCTTTCCCTTTTTGGCTACCTCCCTTGGAAGGGGGAAAAAGCCTTGGTATATGTATGTATGTATGTATATATGTATATATATACATATGTATATACATATATATATATATATGTATATGTTTACATATATATATGTATATATGTATACATATATATATACATATGTATATATATACATATATATATGAATGTATATATATATATACATGTATATATACATATATATACATATATATATATATACATGTATATATACATATATATACATATATATATATATATATATATATAAGTATATTTTGGCAGTAAATTTTCTTGTGGGCATGTCTTGTTCAAGAGCAGTGCTAAGTCAGTTTCAACAATCTTTCTAATTGTTTTTTTTTCATTCCTCTTATATGTTTCTTATATTCTGGGGATAGATTAAACACGAGTCTACTGAGATCCATGTTATATTGACACTAATCATATAAATACATTGGCAATTTTTCGGTTGTTACATACATCCATCTTCAGACAAATAAACTGGCAGAAAAAGGTCCATGTCAAATATGTTAAAGGGATTATGAGTTGACAGGGGTTTTATAGTTAAAATTGAGGGGGATGAGGAGAGGTTCATGTTAGATCAGAAGGACTTGTTGGGAGAGGGATGGGGAATAATTGTTGTTGATATATATCTGTTTTAATGTCGAGAGTTCTATGTGAAGTAATTCCCAAAAGGAACAGTTAGTATGGTAGACAAAGAAATCAAACTCGGACACGGACCAAAACACAACACGAACAAAAACCCCCACATGCCATACACAAAATTTACTTCAAGAATCAAATGACACCTACATATAAAACTGACGAAAGGATCTTAAAAGACATTATCACAAGGAACGTTACATGCATTAACCAACAAGAAAAATTAGCCATAATTACATAATAGACGAAAACGTTCGGTATACTGTTTATTTAATTTCCCGGTGGCTTTTGCACACACAAACACACACACACACACACACACACACACACACACACACACACACACACACACACACACACACACACACACACACACACACACACACACACACACACACACACACACACACACACACACACACACACACACACACACACACACACACACACACACACACACAAAGACACACACACACACACACACACACACACACACACACACACACACACACACACACACACACACATACACACACACACACACACACACACACACACACACACACACACACACACACACACACACACACACACACACACACACACACACACATATATATATATATATATATATATATGTATATATATATATACGTATATATATACAAGTATATATATATATATATATATATATATATGTATATATATATATATATATATATATATATGTATATATATTGGCAAAATCAAGTTGCCTGGCGGTAAGTAGAATCATATATTGAATAAAGTAATTTTCTGGATATTCTGATTGAAAGCAGATTATTTCATTCAGCCTCAAATACCACCAAAGAGGAGGAGAGAGTATGGAGATGCCAATCGGGATTGCTGCGAAGTATGTTTTATGAAAATTGGTTATACATTACCGTAGACTGTTTCAATGTGCAACTTTCATGAACTATGCTCTAAACCAGGGGTTCCCAAACTTTTCAGGTCATCGACCCCATAATAAAGTTTAAGATTTTCTATAGACCCCCAAACTATTAATTCACGAATTATGTCAGGTTATTATTATTATTGGTGCGTTTATTGTTATTAATGGTAGTAATATTATGGTAATGTGTCCGAATGGTTAGGCTAAATGACTAAAACACGTAGAATGTGTTGGCTCTTTATTTGTAGCACAGAATATGAAATGTGTATCGGAGGCTTAATGGGGGAGAGAACTAATCGGCACTGTGAATAGAATATCACACTTACTCTTTGTGTCCTGTAACCAGCACCCAGTTAGGCTCAACGTCTGTCTAGTCGCGGAGTCAGAGAGAGGCTGACTATGTTCGGCCGCGGGCTACTCACCCTGCGGGTCAGCCTAACGCGTCATCCAATCAGTTGCTAGCATCTGGGTCACGTGATGACGCGCTGGCGAAACAATGGTCACGCTAGGTCGCGTGGGTCGCGTCCCACGCCAACTTAACGCGGGAGCACGTGACCCAACGCGAGACGCTTACCATAGAAATAGTCACGCGTTGTCTACTCATACCACATCCCTCCCCCTGCCAACAAAAGGCAGCGACAGCCGCCGAACACAATACAAATTCAGCGTGAGGGAAAAACCGATGTGTACGACGTAAAGAGGTGGCCCACCAAAAATGGGTCGCCTAGTTACGTTAATCACTACGATAAAAAAAAACCTCCGCGGCAAAATGCCAACGAAAAAAAAAAAAAAAAAAAAAAAAAAAAAGGGAAATAAAGATACAAGGGCTTCTGCCCCTCTGCAGGCGATGGTGTTGTCATGAGAGGGGGTTGGTGTCCTTCACTTGGCGGTGCTGAGCCCTCTCGTCATCTAAGAGGTGTTCGACGTCCCACGACCAGCAGAAACTGGTAACCTGTAAAAAACAACAACAGCAGAATCTTGTCCCAGAGGTGGGGGGGGGGGGGTAGCTGTCATGCAACCGAGGCAGGGTGCGAAGGAAGTATATTGATGTTTTCACAAATGGGGAATGTGTGCACAACTGAAAAGGAAAAAAAAAAGTATGGACATGACAGGTTCCAACTTACGTGGATGTGGTACACGAAGAGGTCACATGGCTGTATCTTCCCGTCAACCTGGTGCGTGTGCGTGAAAGATGCTGCTTCATCCTGTCGACGCGCTGCGGAGCTCCAACCGCTCCATGCCACAAGGCATTGAGCTGCCTGCTACAGACTTATGCTTTGCAGAGCTGTAAACATGAGCAGCGGCAGAAACTTTGCACAGAAGAGGGGGGGGGGGTTACGAGTGGATCACACTCCTAAGAAATATATATATACAACAAACATTATTTACATGAAATATTTCAGAACGAGGGGAAAAAAATATGCACCTGATCGCTGCCAAATGACGGCAGGTGTGAAGAGAAAGTCTCTACCATGATGGTAGGTTGGAATCCTTCTCACGAGTGGTCACTCGGAGGGGTCAGACTCGCTACTCTGGAGTAGGTCTGTAACCTCTTGCTCATGTGTGGGGAAAGCTCGTCGTACGTTTTTATTCTCACACACAGAGAGATTGCCGTCGAGTTTGATCCGGTCCGTGTGGACACAGAACTCACGTCCCGACTTGATATGCTTGATGGCATAAATGACATCGCTCACCCTTCTGATTACTCTATAGGGGCCTTGGTATAATGGCTGCAGTTTCTTTGACACCCCCTGTCTAGGTTTTGTGGTTACGTACACTCTATCACCAAGGGCGAGCTGCTTTACTCTAGCCCTGGGCCGTTTCGTGTGCCTGTCAATAGTGGCAGCCTCTATGAACTTTTGGCACCTATCAAAACATGCATTTGCTAACGCCATTGTTTCGGCTGCAAGGTTTTCGGCGTTGTACCAAGGGGCACTTGGCCTGGTGAACTCAGTTATAGGTAGGACGGGGTCTCTGTGAAAAAGGAGGAAATGAGGGGAATCTCTGAGGACTCTATGGTACGCGGAATTGTACGCCAACACCGCCAGAGGAAGCATCTGGTCCCAGCCGGTTTGATTATCCTGTACTAGGGACCGTAATATCTTTATAATTGTACCATTTACCCTTTCCACTATGCCATTACTCGAGGGATGCATAGGGGTGATTTTGTGGTGGCTGATGTTTGCCATCGCCATCACCTCTTTGAACGTCTCATTCATGAATTCACCACCGCCATCTGAGATTACCTGCCTTGGAGCGCCATGTATGGCCAGGATGTGTTGTAGAAAGGCACGGGCTACTGTCCTCGCTTCCTTTGAATTAATAGGTACAGCGACCAGAAAGCGGGTTAGTACATCGACTACGGTCAGGATGTACTTCGCACCAGTTAGCGTGGTGGTTAGTGGACCAATGAGGTCAACGTGCACTCTCTCAAATGGAGCTTTTACGTCAGGAAACTGTCTAAGTGGAGCTGGGAGGTCATAGGAAGGTTTGCAAGTAATGCAGATTTTGCATTTTTTGATAAAATCCTTCACATCCTCCGACATCTTAGGCCAGAATGCAAACTTCTGTAGGCGTTCCAGAGTAACTTGGATTCCGCCATGGCCTGCCATCGGAAGGCAATGGGCGATACGTAACGCTGCCGCCTTTCCTCCATCAGGGCATACAAGGCGAAGCTCTTCCAACTGGTATGCATTCCAACGCGCATGATATAGGAGTCCGTCGGGGAGGAGTCGGAACTCCCCGATTGGCACTCTTAGGCGCGGGATCTTTGGCACCTCTGACGTCACTCTTTTGAGGTACTGTTTTACTCGACCCCAATCAGGGTGTGTATCCTGATCCTTTCGGATCTCAACCTGGTTCCAGGTGATGGTATCCTCATCAGTATTTGTGCATGAGTTCCTTCGGCCACCCGTGGTTACGGCCGAAACTATGAAATCATCTATAGGGTGGTCAGCCCCCCGTATCCGAGAGAGCGCGTCCGCAACAATGTTCAACCTCCCGGGTATGTAATCGACCTGGATGTCGAAGTTGGCGATGGTCATCTGCCACCGGAGGATCCGAGTGTTCGTGCCCTTAACAGTGAAGAGCCAGACCAATGGCCTGTGATCACTCATCAACCGGACAGGATAGCCCATGATTAGTGGGCGGTTAACCGTGAGACCGTACACTGCCGCTAACGCTTCTCTCTCCACGGTGCTGTACCGTCTCTCATGCGTGTTCAGCGTGCGACTGAAGTAAGAGAGTGGACGTCTCGCACCTCCTTCGCCCTCTTGCTGAAGCACGCCCCCGATAGCCGAGGCACTAGCATCGGTGGTGAGTAAGAACGGTTTGGAAAAGTTGGGGTATGGAAGGACCACCGTTGATGACAAATGATGCTTGAGGGACTCAAACGCATGCAACTGGGGAGGTGTCCACGCACTAAGCACACGATTGTTGTGCTTCCCTGCGACGTCACCCTTTGTCATATCTATTAGGGGCGACGAAATGGCCGCGAAGTGCGGGATAAATTTGCGGTAATATCCCGCCAATCCCAAAAAAGGAAAGCAACTCTTTCCGACGCGTTGGCCGGGGGAAAGCTTTGATGGCTTGGACTTTCTCTGGCTGGGGCTTTATCCCTTCCTGGGATATTACATGGCCTAGGTAAGCGACCTCCTTCTGGAAGAAATGACATTTCTCCAGCCTCAATGAGAGGTTTGCCTCCTGCAACCTCCTAAGGACATCCTCAAGATTCTTGAGGTGGTCGACCCAGGACGTACCCAGAACAATTATATCGTCCATGTACACCATCGCACTGACCCCTAACAGCCCCGTTAGTACCTGGTTCATCACCCTTTGAAAACAGGATGGAGCGTCTTTCAGCCCGAAGGGGAGAGACGTGAACTCGTAATGCCCTTCGGGAGTCGAGAATGCCGTTTTCTCGCAGCTGCTTTCCATCAGTGGGATCTGGAGATAGCCCTGCTTTAAGTCAAGCAGAGAGAAGATGACGCTGGAGCCGAGACTGCGCAGCATCGAATCGATGTGGGGGAGAGGGAACCTATCATCAACCACGTGTCTATTTAGAGCACGAAAATCAAGACAAAGACGAAGGGTTTTGTCCTTCTTCACAACCGGAACAATAGGAGCATTGTAAGGAGAACGAGATGGGCGAATGATCCCCTTACTGAGCATATCCCCAATGAGGTCTCTAATCTCACCTCTATACTTCTCAGGGAAGGGATAAGATTTGCGGTAGACTGGCGGTCCAAATGTCCGAATCTCGTGTAGGAAGTGAGGCGTCACGGTAAGTGGATCCCCCGGTAAGGCAAAAACATTGGCATATTTGACCACTAAAGAGGTCAGAGCCATACTTTCCCTGCCATGCCTATTAGGGAAAATGTTCCCTACTTCCAAACGTAACTTGTGTACGCGAGAGCCATCCACTACGTTAGACGCCTGGACCATTCCCACCGAGACATTAGTTCCACCGTCTATTAGCGCAATCTCCCCTAAGAGGGAAATGTCTCCGACTACCTGGTCTTTACGAACCTCATGGGTGTCCGGGCCCAAGTTCAGGAATGGAACTTTACACCATGCCTTGCCATCTTCCATCCTGATCAGCTCTACTACTCCCTGACCTAGCAGGCTGGCGCCTTCGGCATATGGGCGTGCTGTAAACAGCGCCGAGAAAACCTGACCTGCGGGAGCGAGCTCGTTTGCCCTCTCGAGCATCAATCCTACGGTTCCCCCTGAGAACCCAGGCACCCACTGATGTTCGATTGACTTAACCGGGAAAGTGGGAGTTTCACTTTCCCGCTGGAAACTATGACGCTCCTCGCACACGGCGATGAATGGCGGTGAGTGCTGAGCCGTCCCCGCAAGGATTACGGGAATATCCTTGCCCTTAACTTGGAATGTTAAAGGACTGAACGTCAACGTCACTTTGTGCGCCGCGAGGAAATCAAACCCTAAGATAATTTTGGCCGGCAAACCTTCAGCAGGGATGATAAAGAAAGGATGGTGGAACGAAAAACCAGCTAGATCAATAGGAACATCTACCTTGCCAAGATTTGGCATCTCCGATCCGTCGGCCACTATGATTCTAGTGGTACCGACCTGGGAGCCTTCCATGGCGGAAGGCAAAATGTTCTTATGGATAAGAGACACCGCCGCTCCCGTGTCCAAGAGAGCACAAATAGACCTACGCGCGAGTGGCTCTAACAAGGTAACTGCGACCATGGCTAAGCTTCCACTCGGCGTACGGGAGCTAGCTAAATCGACGTGAACAATTGTCACTGCCGACTGCTGTTCAACCGTCACCTTGGATTGTGGACACTCCTGCGATGGCCGTTTTTTGACGAGCCACTTGCTGCGAGACCCCTCTGAGCCTCATGACCGACACTAAACTCAGTCTCCCTAATTCGCCCTGCACCCCCGCAAGACTTGCAACACGTGGTAGGTCGACCGCGTGTTCTATAATAACACACATCAGTCGCGTGTCCTGCTTTCTTGCAATGGGTGCAGTATGGACGCCACCTATTGCGATTACCACGGCCCCGGGGACGCT
>NC_134783.1:1707500-1712500 GCF_046742065.1 Oratosquilla oratoria
CTACCTATATCTACGAGACTCTTACATAATACACCATCTTCATTTTCATTACCAAGCATAGGATCTTTCACAAGTTCAATGTTAGAAACCACCTTATCACCTGTATTGTCATTCCCCACCCCTGAGACTAGCAATCTCCCACACACTCCCACTTTCACTTCACATTTGACAAAACCAATAACATTAATATTGTCTCTCTTCAAAGTTTCCTTTAACACAAGGTTCAAGTAGGCCCCTTTTTCACTAAAAAATTGAATTTCTTTTTCATGATCCTCATCAACTTTACAATACCCTTGGTAATAAATGGTTGGAACTCTTCTGCTGATGAACATATCCTCGTGGGAAGCGTCTCCACTTACAGTTTTTAATATTTTTTATCCTCTAACATAGACAAACTTGTTTTTTTAAACTTTACTTTGCCCTTACCAGAATATTGCTCTCTTGTGTGCCCCATTTTATCACATCTATAAAATTGGACATTTCTAATACCATTGTTTTTACACTCCATTCTCGTGTCCCATTTCTCCACATCTATAACACCTTATTTGGAGATTTCTTCCCCCTGAATAATATAATGGAAGTTGGACGCAGTGATTGGTCTACCATGGATTTACTTAAACTTAAATGACTATCTAGAGTCTTAGATTTACTGAACTGCTCCAAGTATTTAATACTATACATCTTAGTTGTGCCATGATTCCAGTTATCATTAACCCTGCTCTTTTACGCTACTTACATCTGACCAGTCTTGCGTCCTGCTTCCATAACTGCGTCCCTACATTCCTCTACTGTGAGTAACGCATAATCTTCTCTTGCCTTTCCCTTTATTCTAGTTTGTACGAGTAATGGCCAATCTTCCTCTGGCCATTTTATTATCTCGGCTATTTTCTCAATGTGAAGGAAGAAATCGTCAGCTTCTTCATGATTATATTGAGGCACTAGACCCCCTCTTCTGTCCAGTGAGTGTGTGTCAGCCCTATAATTTTTGTTCTCACTTTCAATTTTCTTCATTTCCACATCTGCTCTTATTCTTTCTTTTTTTTAAATCATTCCTTTCTCTCTCTACGTGCAGTTTTCAACTCCAAATTCATCTTCTCCAAAATTAACTTTTCATTTACCATCATCTCATTTTCTATGTCTACTGCTCCCCCATGGTCACCAACTTGTTCCTTTATGTCACACTCTTCCTCTTTCAATACACCCATTTTGACAAGTTTAAATTTCAACTCATTTTGCATTTCTTCTTTGTACCTACTTTTAACTTCAATCTTATATATGTGCCCTAACTCTGTCAATTACTCCCGTGTGCATTGGTAGATATAATATACATTACTCTCTATAAGTTGTTGCATTCTCGTACTTACTTCACTGTAGGCAGTAAATCGATAGCACGAACAGCAGGGCAGCTGTTTTAGGAAGTCAGATGGATTTAAATACCTTGCTCATCATACATCAGATCCTAGACACAGGCCCCCATGTTACGGTGGACGCCCCTTCAGGTGCACACTCTCTACGCCCCTGTCTCATCTGCTCTAAAAAAATTCGATTTCGACAGCAAAGTGGCTTCATGTGAACAGGACCCTTTCCTGTCATCTACCACACCGAGTGGACTGTGGAGACGTCAGCTCAGGTTACCAGGATTATACCACCGCACTAAATTTACATGTATTTGCATGTACGGTTTATATATATATATATATATATATATAGATATATATACATATATATATGCATATATATATACATATATATATATGTATATATATACATATATATATATATATATATATATATATATATATATATATATATATATATATATATATATATATATATATATATATGAGAAATGGGTGGGGAAGGGCAAACGAAGATGTGTTGGGAATAGAGTTTATTGCCCTAACGTTTCGACCAACTTGGTTGAAACGTTAGGGCAATATATATATATATATATATATATATATATATATATATATATATATATATATATATATATACATGTATGCAAATATATATATTGTGACGCCTATGGGGAAGGGCCAGGTTCAAAACTAGAGTTCTGTTTAAGAAATATTATTTCCTTCAAAAAATTAAAGATACAAATAAACAATGATCGAAAAATAGAAGTCGCCAAAACTAGCGAAAAGTACAATGTCCGTAACACGTAAATTCACAGAACATAAAAGGCTAGTATTGCCAAGACACGTAAATATACAAGTGTCGATCAAATATCGACAATCAATAACAATCAAAAATAGTCTTAAGGACAATAAGTGGTAAGGTCGAGAAATATCGACCATCAGAATGGAAACTAAGTCCTACGTAATAATTTACGTAAAGAAAATAGCAAAGTCGAGAAAATTTCTACGACTAAGTCCGACAAAATTGACACGAGCAATGAGGCTCTGATAAACAGAGTCCACAAAGATTCGAGAATAGAAAAAAATTATTCTAAGTCCCAAAACGTAGAGGAACCAGTGCAATGGGGAGGCTCTGAGAGGCAGAGTCGCTGACCGATACAAGCAATGACATATACTGTATATAGACTCTTCTCCGTCAGATCCGGAGAGTTGCCAAGTATCGCTAGACGCGACGATTAACATGAGTGTTTAGGAATATTTCCAAGTACATACACGGATATTCTTTACATCAATGAATAGATAATAATATTTGATGAAGTTACCTTGTCAATCTTAGATAAGCAGAAACTTAATAGTTTTTATATGAATATCTATACGTACGTAAATGTAAGTTAGGGACGCAGTTGCCACAAAATTAGTTCACACGCCAATTTCTTTAGCGCGCGCTTAAGCTAGCATGCCCACAACGACATTACAGCATCAGAAAACGACGGAAATATGCAATTACTTTAATCTTACGTAAATCATATCCTAAGATTGACAAGATAGATCCGCAAGGTAATACACATACATAAATTCATATGCAAAGTATGGAATAGTTTGTCAAAGCACAAAAAGGAACGAAATACAATCCGATGAATAGAAATCATCACTTTAAGAGTCTTCAGACGTGAATACACCTCACGTAGGCACAGAACTTTCTCACCGGAGTCCGAAGACTAAGAGAATATGCAATTTCTCTTATCTTACGTAAATCAACTCGTAAGATTGACAAGAGAGTTCCACAAGACAATAGACATACATAAATCTATATGTAATGTATAGAATTTGGTTAACAGTGTACAAAAGGAATGGAATACATCATATAAATATAATTCATCACTTTAACAGTACTCTTACAGTTGGATATCGAGAAGTCCACCAAGCCTTACCGTGGGAACGGCCGGCATAGTCCGAGTTACACATACGTACATGCGCTCATGTGCGTCTGAATAAAATTTTTCACTACGAGCCTGTAGTCGTAACTATATATATAATATATATATACATGTATACAAATATATATGTATATATATATATATATACATGTATACAAATATATATATATATAATATATATATATACATGTATACAAATATATATATATATATATACTTGTATACATGTATACAAATATATATATATACTCAGATCTTTAACTTTCAGAGATCCTAGCCGGCTCGTCCTATTGAACTATCTTTTATGAATAACCCAACTCTGAAACGTGTCTCTTAGACTTCCCAAAATTCAACCAGTTGCTTTTGGTGACCACAGCATACCAACAGCTTTCTCTTCCAGTACTCAACT
Organism: Oratosquilla oratoria; assembly: GCF_046742065.1. Taxonomy (NCBI): domain Eukaryota; kingdom Metazoa; phylum Arthropoda; class Malacostraca; order Stomatopoda; family Squillidae; genus Oratosquilla; species Oratosquilla oratoria. Next base: position 1,711,208 of record NC_134783.1, read on the forward strand.
GGCAACCTTAATCACCACGACTGAACTGACTGGTCATTCGATTCATACGTATCAACCAACTATGGTTCTCTCTAACCATTACATATTTATTTCTTTTATCCATTAAATAACGCTTCACCATATTTTTTATTATTTTTCATAACAGAATATATATAACCATGCGTAATCTTCTATAACAAAATAAAACATTGCTCTGTTTTTATGTGGTAACAATATGCAACCTTTACCATACAAAACAAAGGAAAACGGTGCAGGGATAACTCTAATAAAATCTAATATATGTAAACACCGTAACAGGTTGATGAAAGAATATTGTGATGGTCTGGACACATGGAAAGAATGAGTAACGAAAGTTTAGTAAAAAGGTATGGAAGGCAGAGGTAGAGGGAGTGAACACGAGGGACCTCAAGGATGAGATGGATGGATGGATAGAGTAAAGGGGGCGTTGGGAAAGATGGGAATGTCTGTTGAGGAAGGAAGGGAGAAGACACTAGATAGGGGTGAGTATAAAGTTGTGTATGAATGATGCTGTGATGCATGGGAGTGGATGGGGAGTGGGGAGGGAGTATGTGTGAATGATATTTTGACGTAACCCGGAGGGATTTCTTCCCGTCTTCTCTTTTTCTGCGTGGGGGAACAGAGAAGTGGGTCGCCGATTAAATGAGGCGGCCTTACTGTGGATGTGTTGTGTCTTGCTGCATTGCTTCTTGCTTGGAGCAGTGAGCAAGATGCAGGGAGAAAGAAGAGAAGGATGTGGTGAGTAGGAGTGGTTTATGGATTAACTGACTTCCTGCTACTCCTTACAATGAGTAATGGATTTGGTTTCAATATTTTTACTCCCTTTTAAACACATTACTGGTGGTTACAGCATTTACTACAGATCCCGTATCAATAAATATTTGAATAGGTCTGTTGGATACTTTACCTGCAATGATGGGTCCTACAGAAGTTTTTTCCAATTGTTATAGTAAAAAGGAAAAATATATATGGAATGGTTAAAATTTTGGAGTCTACGGTGACCTCTTTCAACTGCACTTCTAGTCTGTTAATAGCTTTGGAGTGCAATAATGTCAACTTCACCATGCCACATTCCACAATTAGCAAAGCTTTATTTGAAGTTGATGAATTCTGATTAATTTCTGGGATTTCCTGAACATCTGAGTTGTGTTCACTATGTGTGTCTTTTCTTTCCTCTACTTTGATATGTTCTTGAATAGACCGCTTTACCCTGCTACTATGCAATCTAGCATAGCATTGTTATTTTCTCCATCTATCTCAATAGATTCTCTTATC
>NC_134783.1:1720000-1725000 GCF_046742065.1 Oratosquilla oratoria
GACCAGAAGAGAGCTCAACGAAGTGAGTTCGGCCAAGACCTCGGGGAGAGAAAGAAGAACCAGAGTTCATAATTATCCTTTAGACTGCTGCTACAATCGGTTTGTAAACCTTAGTTCTGGCTGCTGCCAGGCAATTTCATTCACCCGAGGGAAGTCTTCGGCAACGTCACGATTAAATAAAACTTAAATTAAATGATGTTGTTTACACTAAATAAGAAAACGAGAAGAGAGAGAAAATATATAGATAGATCTAGAGAGAGGAAAAGTGAGAGGGTGTATCCATATGCTAACCCTGTAACCATATATACGATATGTCACAATTCTGACACGTGATCCTCATATATGCAAAAAAGTGCCGACATGCACTAACGCCTTCCAATACCTCCAATCTTGCTTACCTCCACATTTCCAAATCGTAAACACCTGACTAAAACTTACAACACACATCACGTCACCGCATAATGGAAATTTACCATAACAGGTACATAGTGTCGCCAGACACATTAACCATTTCCTTATACCTACCAAACTACACAATCATATCTATAATCCATACACTATGTCAAAACACACTCACTAATACTAACTAGACACTTGATACTACAACTAACACACAAATAGTATTGCATAAATCCTAAATTTATTATCTAATTGGAAACACTACATAGGCATGCAAAGCTAGGCATATTCACTTATATATGCGGTGACTGCGTCGACATAGGGAACTCTTCCTTTGAGGGAATACCTAAGGACTCTCTCCGAAGGGGATTACATCTATATCCTGTAAATATCTCCTCGCTCCAATAAATCAAGGAAACCCGAAAAGGCTTTAGATTCCCTGCAACAGGTGTATCCATTAACCGGTTACTAGGAAGAGAGTAAGAGAGAGAAAGAGAGAGAGAGAGAGAGAGAGAGAGAGAGAGAGAGAAAGAGGGGAGAGAGAGAGCAAGGGGGGGAGATATGCGAGAGTAATTCGGAAAGAACTATGTGTAGAGGTGCTTCCGCATCTAAATAGTCCAGCGACTAATGTCACATTGTGGGACTATGTGTGTGTGTGTTGGGGGGGGGGAGGTCTCCGGGTCGTAGATTTAAGATGTGGAACGAGTTCTTTACGTCCTCGTAGACTTAGTCGTTTCGTAACTCGACGACATAAAGAAATAATCTTCGCAAATTACACCAACTGTTGTAGTACATAGAAGTGACGCTTACTGTACGTGGTTGACGAGCTCAAGAGGATCAAGTCATCGAAGAGTATTTGGAGAAGGAGGAGGAGGAGGAAGAAGAGGAAGAGGAGTACGCGTCACTCAGTTTGAACAGTAGGCGTCACTCAGGTTAGGTCAAACTGGGGTAGCTGCTTCAAACAATAAGATGGCGAGTGGTTGTGTTTCAGGGATTAGCGCCGAAGAGGTATAACTTCTACCCAGTAGAATTCTGGCCTTAGAGAAGACTACTGAGGACCTTATAGAGGGGAATCGAGTTCTTTGCTCAAATGCACAAAGCACGGATGACAAACCATGTTTGAAACCTAGGTGGAAAACGGTGACTAAGAAAACACAACCCTCACCAGGCCCGCTTGAATGAAAAAACTCTTTTCAAGCTCTCGCGGGTATACAAGAAGAAGAAACGAAGAAGATGCAAGAGAAGAAGGATAGGGCAGTCGCTTGATCACTGCCCACAGGTAGGTTTTTGGTTGTAGGAGATAGCCAGGTGAGATATTTAGATAGGGACTACTATGACAAAGAGGACTGAAGAGTGCATTGTCAGGGAAGGTGAGAGACCCATTGTTTGCTTGAATGTAGGAGGGAATGACATAGGTAAATTAGGGAGTGAGGAATAACTTGCGCGGTGTTCCGGGATGCGATAGATAAGATTAGGAACAAGGGAGGGGTTCCTGTTGTATGTGGAATCCTTCTGAGGCGTCAAGTTGGAAACATGTGGCGTTTCAGGGCTATTGCAATGTACTACAGGTTGACAAAACATTGTAAAGCCAAAGGATGGGCATTTGTCGACAATTGGGATATCTTTTATGGTAATAATCATCTATACACAACACAAGGGACGGGGTGCACTTGTCTCCCTATGGATTTTGGCTTCTTGCTGATTCCTTTGAGCGAGAAGTAGGCACCTTGCATTTTTTTTTTTTTCGGGAAGATTACGTGGGAGTCGGGGAGGGGTGTAAAGTATTGGAATATACTTTAGGTGACAGAGTTTTTGTGAAAAGAATCACATAATCGGGTGGAGGAGTGATACACTAAAGGTTTATTATACAAGCAGCAGTAGCGCAATAAATAAAATTTATTTGCTGCGAGGTAGAGCATGCGTAGAGATGTTTGATATTATAGCTACTGCTGAATCCTGGATCAATATGGATGGTAGACATTTCCTCCCGGAAATCGAGATAGAAGTGCATAAGCTTTTTCACAAGGATAGGGTAGGAAGGAGTGGAGAAGGAATAGCACTTTTCGTAAAAAATAAAATTAATTGTATTATCAACAATTCGATTAAGGAAGAGGAAAGAACGAAATATATTTGGGTAGAGATTATAGGGAAAAATAAGAAACTTATTATCGGTATCCTATATAAATCTCTAAACCTCAGCATTGAGCAGGCTGATCCCTTGATTCATGAAATTCGCAGGACATCCTAGTACAATAACTTGGTGATCATGGAATGTTTTAATTTTGGAAACATTGACTAGAAAAAATAAGTAAGAGTGCAGGAATCGCAAAATTTCTTAGATGCGGTGCAAGATAATTTCCTAAAACAACTGATTACTAATCCTACAAGGGGAGAGAATACTCTGGACTTACTTTTAGCTAATAATGAGAATTTAACGAGAAACGTAATAGTGGGAGATAATCTATGCTTTAACGATAATCAAGAAATAGTATTCAATATTATATGGGAATTATTAGATAGTAAGAATAACGTTCTAGTACCGGACTGCACAAGAGTCAGTTTTGAAAAGATGAGAAAGTATTTAGGACAATTGGTTTCTTACGGGTAAGATGCACGGTCAGCATGGACGTCATTAGAGCAGTCAGTGGTCGGGTCACGGAGGGTAATAGCGTACCTTTGGTTAGGTAACTTACAAGCGCGAGGTCAACACCTCGGTCAGTGATCTGGATGTAAAGTACAGTAACCTAATAGCTTTAATTCTAAATGCACAAGATAAATTTATTCCCACTTAAGTCAATACGGAAGAATAGTAATACTCACAAACGGATGGTGGATAGGTTGAAAAATGAGATCGGTATGAAAAGAGGAATTTACGCTAGAACACGCGTACAGCGAAACGTAACTATGAAATTAAGTGTGCCAGACAAGCGAGATCCAACCCAAATGGATTTTTTTTCTCATCTCTACAGAACAAAAAACAAGGAAAGGGTAAGCCCAATTAAAAAAGACGAATATGTTACGATAGAATTAAAGAATAAAATGAGTGAGGTGTTTAACAAATATTTTTTCTCGTTATTTACAAAGGAGAGGCTAGATATGGTACTTGACTGCGATCCGATTTTCACTGGGGATGAAGAAAGTAGACTATCTGATATCAGCATTAGTAAGGTGAAAGTAGTCAAACAGATTAAAAGATTAAAGCTACATAATACCCGGGTCCAGATGAAAATTTCCCGAGAGTGCTTAAAGAGTGTAGATTTGAATAGTACATTGCGCCAGGAATAAAGCTAACAGAGCATTAGGTTTCATTACTAGGACGCTTACGAATAGAAGTGCAGAGGTCGTTATCAAACTATAGCGTTAGTTAGACCATCTTTGGCTATGCGGTACATTTTTTGGTCTCCGTGTTATAGAATGGACATCTATTTACTGGAATCAGTATAGAGGAGAATGATCAAAATGACACATGGGCTCAGAATTTTTACCTTATGAAGAGAGGATTAGGCACCCTAAGTTATACTCTAGAAAGACGCAGAGTGGGGGTTGATCTAATAGAGGTGTTCAAGTAGATCAAAGGGTGACGCAAACAAGGTCATCATATTAAGGCAACAAGGCATTACTCGCACTAATGGTTTTAGATTAGACAAACTTAGATTTAAGAAGTTTTAGGCAACAACTGGTTTACTAATAGGGTAGTCAATGAATGGAATAGACTTAGTAGCCATGTAATGAGCGCTGAAACTCTCTGTTGTTTTAGGAAATGGTTAGATAACTTTATGGATGGGGATGACAGGTGGTAACGACAATACAAAATTAATGTCGCTGATAAATCCAAATAGAATTACAAATAATTCTATAGTTACATTAGAGATAAAAAGGTTATTAGGAATCACATTGGTCCACTATTATTTGCTGACGGTCAACTTGAATATTCAAATGAAGGAGTGTGTGATATTTTAAACAATTATTTGAGTTTAGTATTCGTAAATGAAACACCTCAAAGTGAACTCCAAACTGAAGCCTGTGAAAAGTCTAAGGTGAACTTACTACGGTAAATATAACAACAACAAAAAATTAAAACGTGTATAGAAAAACTCAAAATTAATAAAACACCAAGACCTGACGGTTAGCATCCAAAAATCTTAAAGGAAATGAAAAATGAGATTATTGTTCCATTAGAAATTATTTTCAAGAAATCCATCATATCCGGAGGTGTCCCAAGAGAATAGAAACTAGCTAACGTTACTCTCATATTCAAAAAAGGTGACAAAAAGAGACCAGATAAGTAGACATATAAGTTTTAATTCAATCGTAGGAAAAATGATGGAAACCATCATCAGAGATGCTATCAAATATAATTTAGAAAGTAACTGTTTGATAAATGCATGGATTTAGACGGACACGTTCTTGCGTGACTAACTTACTCGAATTCTATAATACAGTCATCTCGAATTATAACAAAAGAAGCGATATATATCTGATATACCTAGACTTTGAAAAGCTGTTGAGACTGTCCCCAACGAAAGACTACTTACTAAATTAGCTTCACACCAAATAAATGGTAGCCTATTAAGTTGAACTAGCAATTGGTTGAGCAATCG